>NW_025884220.1:97593-142968 GCF_002878395.1 Capsicum annuum
GAGTTGAAGACTCGACTCACTTCAGCTCCAGTTTTGGCTATTCCAAATAGTCAAGATGGGTTTGTAGTGTATTGTGATGCATCCAGAGTAGGCTTGGGTTTTGTCCTCATATAATATGGTAAGGTCATAGCCTACGCCTCCAGACAACTTAAACCCCATGAGAAGAATTATCTTACTCATAATCTTGAGTTAGCAGCCATAGTATTTTTCTTAAAGATTTGGAGGTTTATCTATACGGTGTTCATGTAGATGTGTTCACAGATCATAAGAGCCTTCAGTATGTCTTTTCTTAGAAAAATCTCAATATTCATCAGAGAAGCTGGTTAGAGATTTTGAAAGATTATGACATGAGTGTCCTCTATCATCCAGGCAAGCCCAACATAGTCACCGATGCTCTTAGTAGAATGTCTATGGGTAGTTTTGCTCATGTTAAGGATAGTAAGAAGAACTTAGCTCAGGAAGTCCATCAGCTTTCCAGACTAGGTGTACGCTTAGTTGATATAGAGGATGGTGATATATGGGTTGAGTAGTTCAGAATCATCTCTAGTTTCTAAGGCAAAAGAAAAAAAGGATAAAGATCCCAGTCTAGTCAAGTTGATAGAGTCAGTCAAGGATCAGAAGGTTAAGGTTTTCTCCCAAGGGGGAGATGGTGTATTGTGTTTGTAGGGTCATCTGTATGTTCCAAATGTAGATGACTTGAGACTGTGAATTCTTGCAAAAGTGCTTGGTGCGTGCTATTCTATTCATCAAGGGGCCATGAAGATGTACCGTGACTAGTGATAAATATATGGGTGGAGTGGGATGAAGAGAGATGTTCTAGAGTTTATAGCCAAGTGCTCTACATGTCAGTAGGTTAAGATAGAGCATCAAAATCCTAGTTGGTCCATGGAAGAGTTTAATATTCCTACTTAGAAGTGGGAAGAAGTGAACGTGGACTTCGTGATGGGTTTGCCTCGTACTCGTCATCAACATGATTCAGTTTGGGTCATTGTGGATAGAATGACCAAATCAGCTCATTTTTTTCTAGTTCATACCTCTTATTCAGCCAAGGATTATGCCAAGCTCCACATCAAGGAGTGTCAAATTGCATAATGTTCCACTATCTATTATCTCAGACAGAGGTAACCAGTTCACCTCTCATATTTGGAAAACGTTCCAAAAGGGTCTTGGTACCCAAGTTCATCTTAGTACAACCTTTCATCCTTAGATAGATGGTAAAGCAGAAAGGACCATTCAGAAATTAGAAGATATGCTACGAGCGTGTGCAATTGATTTCAAGGTTAGTTCGGATGACCACTTGCCTTTGATTGAGTTTGCATATAACAACAACTATCATTCTAGTATTAACATGGCTCCATTTGAAACTCTTTATGGTAGGAGGTGTAGATCTCCAGTTGGTTGGTTTGAAGTAAGTAAAGCCTCAGTTATAGGGCCTGACTTAGTATTATCAGAGAAAGACTCTGGGCCGCTCAGAGCTGACAAAAGTATTATGCAAATGTGCATTTACAAGATCTTGAGTTCAATATTGGTGATTATGTTTATCTAAAGATCTCTCCCATTAAGGGAGTGAAGAGGTTCGGCAAGAAGGGAATGGTCAGTCCCCGATATGTCGATCCTTACAAAACTCTCAGTCACTTTGGCAAAGTAGCTTATGAGCTCTAATTGCCTTCAGATCTAGCCTTAATTCATCCATTCTTTCATGTCTCCTTGATCAAGAAGTGCATGGGTGATCCAAAAGTTGTAGTCCCTGTTCAAAGCATAGATATTCAGAACAACTTCTCTTATGAAGAGATTCTAGTTGAAATTCTTGACTATGAGACACGTAGACTGAGGAACAAAGAAGTCCCTCTAGTCAAAGATATTTAGTGGAATCAGTCCGCTGAGGGATCTACGTGGGAAGTAGAAGCAGAAATGCGTACCAAGTATCCTCACCTCTTTACCGCTAATTTAGACTCAGCCCAAGGTAACAGCTTTTCATAAGCCTTTTAGTGTCATGTTCAGATTTCAGTTGCAACTTGGTGTCCAATTCATGTTCAGAATTCCATTATAAACTTGGTATCAATTACCATTAAATATTCAATCATATGTTCATGCATCATATAAGTCACGTGTTAATGCATCAGACAAGCATTCTCCTTGTGAGAAACTCAATTATCAGAAATTTTAGTCATGTATTCATGAGTCAGTTCAGTCACGAAATCATGCATCAAAAATGCAAGCTCGGTATGAATATCAAAAATGTCAGTAATGTAGTTATGTTTCAGTTGTTCATGTTCAATATATACTTCAGCTCATCATTTCTTCCACCTCAATCAGTCTCATTCAAGGATGAATGTTCCCAAGGGGGAGATATTTTAATACCTTGAAGTTTCCTAACTAATTTCATCCTACGAATTTTAAGTGTTAGATTCTAAATTGAATGATGTTTATTCCATGGGGAATTTACCAAATTTTCATATATAGTTATGTAGGAAATTCAATGAGCTTTCCATCGATACTAAATTTTCCTAAATCTGACACCCGAGCGAAGAGTTAGAGCCATTTTAGTGAGACAATGTATAACATGAGCCATCAACGCATCGCGGAGTAGGACAAAGTGGCAATCGTCAAAATCCAGTGAGCCTTCATGATTATGGAGCATCGTACCAGGGCTCAAATTTAGAATTGTCCTTTTTCCAGTGTCTCAGCGCGATGTCTCCACGTCGCGCCAAACTTCCAGGTCGCATCCAGATTTTCCCGTATCGTGCCATCAGCCTAGTTCCTAGTGGGAAATTTCTAGTGACACGACGCGATAGCGCCGCATCGCTCCAGCTTGCCAAATTGGGAGATTTTGACAAAAAAATCAAAAGACACGTCCAGGGTTAGATGGGTCTTTTCCCAAGATTTTAGTTCAGCCTTAAACACGAAATTTAACCCTACATGACCTAAGAATATCATTATTCACTCTATTTTTTCCCAAATTGAGTTGCTCTCTCGCAAGCCAAGAAACCCTAGCTCTCAAAATTCAAGGGCCAAATCACAAGAACTCTCCATCAATCCTTAAGAATTCATTAACTCAGGTATGTCATGTGTTGATTCATGGGTCTCTTTCACCCATGAAGTTCAAGAATCTCTTTTCAAAATCCAAGATTTGTATATTTATGAATGCTCATGATTTGATTGAATTGAAAATTGATTTTCATGTTGTTGTTTGGTTTCGTTCAATGTTATAGACTATTAATTACAAGAATTGATTCTAATATGTGATGAATTATGCGATATTCATGATAAATCCTTTAATTTACAAGTTGAATGATGTATCCATAATTATTAGATGTGTTGATAATTGTATAACCAAAGCATGCTCCCCATATGTTTGACTAAATACCTATGTGAAGTAAAAGTGTCATACTAGTATGATAATGTGAAATCCCCATTCATATACAAGTTCATGCATATCAAGTGTTTGATGAATTGTCTTATTCAATGGATTATGGATATATGTGTAGCCATTGTTGTGCTTTAGAACTTATTCCATGAATTACTTTTATGCTATTGAGTCCTGAGGGTACTTGTACCCGATAATTTAGCTATGTGCCTAAAGCTAGTATCATGTTTTCACGATACTCTCAATCAAGCCATGATCCCTAGAACACAGTTAGTCATGTGACTCAGGAAAACTCAATGAATTCAGTATCTGTCCTGTAATCTCAAAAATTATAGTAAATCATAGTAATTCAGTAATCTCAGAAGTCTCAGATAGTTATTAGATCTCAATAGCATTCCGTCAGTCCACAAAATTTAATGAACTTAGTATAGTATAGTTAAATTAATCATGTTCAGTGTCTATTCAGATGGGAGTAGGAATTAGCACCGAGTGAACTTAAGGATGGGAACTCACCAGTTATATGAGGGTGTGATTCTTAGAAACAATCCTTGCGTTTTTGAACTACGTAGCCACCGTAGGTTGAGATAGTATAGCCTATTATATATGGGTAGATAAGGTGGCTTAATCTATTATATGAGGGTTCCCACCGTTCTTACTAGAGTTACCTGTTATATGTGGGTTGCTCACAGATGGTCCTTACCAGGGTTTCCATCAACTTCTTATTCAGACAGCTAGAGGCTTTTCAGACTATTATTTTCAGACAGTTTATTTCAGTTGTTTTGGGTATTTCATACCCCACCCAAATGTTATATTTTATCAGATATTATTTCTTAGTTTTGAACCTTATAGCCTTTCAGCCTTTATTTTTGCATTTATACAGTATATTATGCAGTGTTTCGGTATAGATATCAGTCATGGGTTAGCTTGTGGTCCTCTGAGTTCATAAGCACCATATAGCATTTTGGCTACCAGATTCGGGGTGTTACAAACTTGGTATCAGAGATTCAAGTTCATAAGAGTCTTAGGAAGTCAGAAAGCCGCATCTAGTAGAGTCCTGTACATGGATGTGTTGCGCGCCACATTTATGTATAAGAGGCTATGAGATGTTTTAGGAATAGTTTCCATTCTTTAACTATTCATGTCATGTGAGCTCAAGCTTTACTCTAAGTCTAATTCGTTTCTCCCTTTCTTCTACAGAACATGCCTCCTAAAAGAAGAAACGGGAATTAGTCAGCCCCTCAGCCCATCCAAGCAGATCCGTTGGATGAACATATTTCTCATACAGAGTTCATAGCTTCATTCACCACTCTTGCTAATCTAATTGCTTCTCAGAATGAATTACCAGCTATCGTTCCGGCCAACTAATGGCCAATTCTGCAACAGCTAGGATTCGAGACTTCACCCGAATGAATCCTCCATAATTTTTTGGGTCTTAGTCTGAAGACAATCCTCAGGAGTCCCTTGAACAGGTTCAGAAGGTTTCAAACATCATGTGGGTTATAACTAGTAAGAGTGTTGAGCTAGCTGCATATCAGTTGCAGGATATTGCTCACACTTGGTCCAAATAGTGAAAAACAGAGAGAGTTGTACATACTGGGCCTATTGAGTAGGAGGAGTTTGCTACTGCCTTCTTGGATAGATTCTTTACCCTAGAGCTGAGAAAATCTAAGGTGTTAGAATTTATCAATCTTAGGTAAGGCAATATGATGGTGAAAGAGTATTCTCTTAAGTTTACTCAATTAACCAGATATGCTCCCCAAGTAGTGACAGACAGCAGGGCCAAGATAAGGAAGTTTGTTTCTGGGGTGAATGATAGCGTGGTCAATGAGTGCAGGTCTGCAATGTTGAATAGTGACATGAATATGCTAAGCTTATGACCCATGCTCAATAGATAGAAAAGAATAAAATTAAGATAAGAGAGAGGCAAAATAAGAGAGAAAGGACAAGTAGTGTCAACTTTTCTCAGCCTCAGTCAGAGGGAGAAAACTATTCTTAGTTCCATCCTAAGTCATCCGTTCTATCTCCTTCTTCAGCTAGTACTCTAGCTCCTAAGTTTAGGGATGGTAGTAGAGATAGGTCGCCAGGCTCTAAGTCTCAGAACAGTGTCAGCAATGCCCGAACTAATCTTCTTTGTCAGACTTGTGGAATGAATCACAAGGGTACTTATATATCTGGAAGTGATATCTGGTTTGGATGTGGTAAGCCAGTCCACAGAGTCAGAGATTGTCCCCAGTCAGGTTATTAGGGTCAGCAGAACCGTTCCTCAGCCTAGTCTGGTCGCCCAAATCAGCAGGGTACAACTTTCAATACTACTAGTGGGCAACGCCTAAAAAAAATTTATGCTCTCCAATCCCGGTAAGATCAGGAAAATTTTCTTGATGTAGTTACTAGAATGTTACAGATCTTTCACTTGCGTGTTTATGCTTTGCTAGATCTAGGAGCTTCTTTGTCTTTTGTTACTCCTTTTATAGCAGTTGATTTTGGAGTCAGTCCTAAAATTCTAGCAGATCCCTTCTCAGTATCTACCCAAGTGTGTCAAACCATCAAAGCCTGGTGGGTATACAGGAACTGCCCGGTTATGATATTTTAGAAAGTCACCTCAGAAGACTTAGTCGAATTAGAGATAACTGATTTTGATGTCATTCTCGGCATGGATTAGATTTATTCCTACTATGCCACAGTCGACTATAGAAACAAAATAGTTCAGTTTTAGTTTCTGAATGAACCCATCCTAGAGTAGAGGGATAGTTGTAATACCCCGTACTTTTACCTATCTTAAAATGATCCCAGAAAAGTTAAAGACTTTCTTTAAAGATGAACCTAGTTTTATACATATGGTATTTTTAATATTTTCACTTTTTATCATGTGGAAAATTGAATAAGCTTTCCATCGATACCAAATTATCCCAAATCCGACACCTGGGCGAAGAGTTAGAGCCCTTTTAGTGAGATAATGTATCACCTGAGCAATTCGAGCGTCGCGGAGCCAACTTAAATGGCAATTGTCAAATTCTAGTGTTGCTCCGTGATAGTGGTGTATTGCTCCAATATTCCAGGTCTCAAAAAAAGTGGCAACGTGATAGCTCTGCATCGTGCAACCGTGCAGATTCCCAATTGTCTAGTTCCAGTGACTTGGCGTGATAGTGGCACGTCACCACAAGGATGAAAATTGGGAAATTTCAACAAGAATTAAAATATGTATCCTAGGTTTAAAAGGGTCAATTTTCCTACCCTATATAAGCTCAAAAAAATAGATTTGAGCCTCTATTACACCAAAATATACTCTATTCTCTCAAAATCCTCTCAAGAACATATTAGGGTTTTTCATAGAAGATTCAAGTTCAAGAAAGTCTCTCTCTCCATCAATCTTCAGTAAACCAAGAATTAAGGTATGCATAGTGTTCATTCATGGAATCCTTTCATCTATGAAGCCCAAGAATCTCTTTTCTAAGTTTAAGTTATGGATTTTCTTTATGAATTTCATGTTGTGTTGGTGTTGTTCATGTTGATAATGACTAATTGGGTTCCAATCCATGTTTGGTGATAAATTTCATGTGGAATTGATTAGTGTAGGTGTAGGTTCATGTAAATCTATGATTAAAACCCTTGGATGATGAAATTAGAGATGAATCATGATTTTTGCTTGTTGTATAATGTTATCTACATATACTATGCTTACCATATGTTTGATTAAATACCTATGTAAAGGAAAAGTGACCAACTAGTATGATATCATGAAATCCCCATTTATGTGCAAGTTTATGCATATCACGTGTTTGAGGAAATGCTTCAATAAATGAATTATGGATTATGATGTTAGTCATATGTTCAAGTACGTCATGCTTTGCCAGTTTCCTTCATCAAGTCCTGGGGGTACTTGTACCCAAAAAATGTAGTTGTTCGTCTAGATCCAGTGTCATGTTTTTATGATATTCTCAGTCAATCCATGATCCATAGAACTCAGTTAGCTATGTGAATCAGGAAAGCTAAGTACTTAGTAATCCCAGTAATTCTCATGAACTCAGTCAGGATTCAGATATTCATAGTATTTCGTCAGTCAAAGAAAATTCGGTAAACTCAGCCCGTGTTCAGTTTAGTTAATCATTTTAGTGTCTTCCAGATGGGAGTAGGATCCAGCACCGAGTGAGCCTAGGTATGGGGGCTCAACCACTAGAAAGGACTGAGATCCCTAGAAGCAATCCCTAAGTTCCAGAACTACGTAGCCAACGTAGGCATGAGATGTCATTCGTTAGATAGGACTGACATATTCATGGATCACCCTCTAGTATAGGAATGATCTCAAGGTTCACCCGCTAATAGCTGTCTTTACCCATGGCACAGTACTGACACCCTTCTAATTGAGGTTAGAGGTTAGACCCCAAATTAGCTTAGTATAAGGCATATGCTTAGATAACTACTTCCCATAGTCTCAGTTTTAATCTCAATCTCAGTAATTTAACTTAGATAGTTCTATAGATTTTAGGACTATTAGATACAGTCACTCAGATAAAGTAGGGAACTCAGAAAGTTACATCAGAATTAGGGCTATCAGATACAGTCACTCATGTTATCAGTATTCAATTCAATAATCATGTTATCACGGTATCATTATCAGTTATTATGTCTTATGCATGTATTCTCATACTTATGATAGTAAGTCTGTTATTATTATTGTTCATGCATATGAACCCCATGCATTTAGCTTACCTCACATGCATACCAGTACATTCAATTATACTGATGTTTTTGCGCTATGGTGTTTTATACCATAGGTTTAGAGACATAAGATTTAGAGCACCAGTAGCATTCTAGTCTCAGCAGTTAGAGTTAAAGTGAGTCCTCATCATTTGAGGACATGATCATTACTTTATTTTGTCATTAAATAATTTATTAGTTGGAGTTAGTTGGGAATATGTCCCATCAAATCCTTATTCAGTCAGTTTAGAGGCTTTTAGACTATCATGTTCAGTTAGTTATTTCAGTTGTTTTGGGTATTTCATACCCCACTAGATATTATATTTTTATATGTCTCAGTTTTGAACCTTATGGCCTTCCAGTTCATATTTTCCGCATTATATAGTATATTATCTAGTATACAGGTATATATATCAGTTAAGGGTTAGCTTGTGGTCCTTCTAGGTTATGAGCACCGTGTAGCATTTTGGATACCAGATTTGGAGCGTTACAAACTTGGTATCAGAGCCTAAGGTTTAATAGATTCATAGGAATTTTGAAAGCAGCATCTAGTAGAGTCTTGTACATAGGTGTATTGCGCTCCATATTTATGTGCAGGGGGCTATAAGATGTTTTAGGAATAGTTTCCCTTCTTTCAGTATTTATGTCATGCCAGTGAGCATAATCTCAAGTCAATCTCTCAGTCTAATTCATTTCCCCCTTTCTTCTATAGAACATGCCTCCTAATAGAAGAAATAGGAATCAGCCAGCCCCTCAGTCCGAAGAACCTTTAGGCAAACAAGTTTCTCATGTAGAGTTCAGGGCTGCATTCACCACTCTTGCTCAGTTAGTTTCTGCTCAGAATGAATGACCAGCGATTGTTCCGGGCAACCCAGTGTCCAATTTAGCTACAGCCAGAACTTGGGATTTCACCCGAATGAACCCTCTATCTTTTATCGTGTCTAAGGTAAATGAGGACCCCCAGGAATACCTAGATCAGGTACAGAAGGTGACTGACATCATGGGGGCGACTACTATTAAGAGTGCTGAGCTAGCTGTATATCAGTTGTAGGATGTTGCAGGATGTTTCTCATACTTGGTTCAAGCAGCGGAAATCAGAAAGGGCAGATGATGTATAGCCTATAGAATGGAATGAGTTTGCCACTGCATTCTTAGATAGATTATTTCCCCAAGAGCTTAGAGAAGCTAAGGTGTTAGAATTCATCAACATCAGGCAGGGAACCATGACGGTGAAAGAGTATTCTCTTAAGTTTACTCAATTAGCCTGATATGGCCATCATGTGGTTGCAGACAGTAGGGCCAAGATAAGTAAGTTTATGTTAGGGGTAAATGATAGCGTGGTTAATGAGTACAGATCTGCCATGCTGAATAGTCACATGATTTTAGCCAGGCTTATGACCCATGCTCAGCAGATAGAAGAGCAAAAGATTAATATGAAGAAAAAGCAAAATAAGAGGGCAAGGAAAGATAGTTTCAGCTTTTCTCAGCCTAAGTTAGAGGGTGGTAGCTGTTCTGATTATAGTCATAAGTTTTCAGTCCCAGCTCCATCTTCACCTAGTGCACCAGTACCCAAGTTCAGGAATGACCGTAGTGATGGGTTGCCAAACTTCGAGGCCCAGGGTAGTGAGAACAAGAGTCTTACCTATCCGCGTCGTGTCAAACTTCAAGGTCCTATCCAGCATTGCAATGCGATTTCACCACATCGCGCCATCAGCCTAGTTCCTAGTGACATAGCATGATAGAACCGTGTCGCTCCAGCCTACCAAATTAGGATATTTTGACAAAAAAATCAGAAGATGCGTCCAGGGTTAAATGGATCTTTTCCCATGATTTTAGTTCAACCTTAAACACGAAATTTAACCCAACATGACCTAAAGATATCATTATTCACTCTATTTTCCCCCAAACTTAGTTGCTCTCTCTCAAGCCAAGAAACCCTGACTCTCAAAATTCAAGGACCAAATCATAAGAACTCTCTATCAATCCTTCCAGATTCATTAACTCAGGTATGTCATGTGTTGATTCATGGGTATCTTTCCCTCATGAAGCTCAAGAATCTCTTTTCAAAATCCAAGATTTGTATATTTTTGAATGTTCATGATTTGATTGAATTGAAAATAGATGTTCATGTTGTTGTTTGGTTTCATTCCATCTTATAGACTATTAATTACAAGAATTGATTCTAATATGTGATGAATTACGTGATATTCATAATAAACCCTTTAATTTACAAGTTGATTGATGTATCCATAATTATTAGATGTGTTGATGATTGTATAACCAAGGCATGCTCCCCATATGTTTGACTAAATGCCTATGTGAAGGAAAAATGCAATACTAGTATGATAATGTGAAATCTCCATGCATATACAAGTTCATGCTAGTCAAGTGTTTGATGAAATGTCTTACTCAATGGATTATGGATATATGTGTAGCCATTGTTGTGCTTTAGAACTCATTCCATGAATTACTTTTATGCTATCGAGTCCTGGGAGTACTTGTACCCGATAATTTAGCTGTGTGCCTAGAGCTAGTGTTATTTTTCCATGATACTCTCAGTTAAGCCATGATCACTAGAACTCAGTTAGTCATGTGACTTAGGAAAACTCAGTGAATTCAGTTTTAGTCCAGTAATCTCAGAAATACCAGTAAATCTAGTAATCCAGTAATCTTAGAAGTCTCAGACAGTTATCAGATCTCAATAGCATTCCGTCAGTCCACGAAATTTAATGAACTCAGTCTAGACTAGTTTAGTTAATAATGTTCAGAGTCTATTTAGTTGGGAGTGGGAATTAGCACCAAGTGAACCCAAGGATGGGAACTCAACTAATATATGAGGGTGTCACTCTTAGAATCAATCGTTGCATTCCTGAACTATGTAGCCAGCGTAGGTTGAGACATCAAAGCCTGTTATATGAGGGTAGATAAGGTGGATTAACCTGTTATATGAGGGTTCTCACCATTTTCACTAGAGTTACCTGTTATATGAGGTTTGTTCATAGATTGACCTTACTAGTGGTGCGGTGTTGACACCTTTCCAATTAGGGTTATAGATTGGACCCCAACTCAGTTATAATGAGTTATTTGGGGCATGTCGATTAGATGACTACTTCCCACGGTTTCAGTTACAGAGTTAGGACTTCAGATACAATCATTCAGTCTCAGTAATAAAACTCAGATAGTTCTACAGAATTAAGGACTATCAGATACAGTCAACTCAAAACAGTACAAAACTCAGCTAGTTTCTTTAGAACCTAGACTGCCAGATACAGCTGCTCAGTATCAGTTATTTCAGTTACACAGTTATCAGTATCTCATGTTATCAGTACTCAAGGCTTAGTAATCATGTTATTATGAACTCTGTTACATCTATTATGTATTCATGCATGCATTCTCAAGTTCATGTTATTCAGTCAGTTAGTATAGTTTATGCAAGTGAACCCTTTGCATTCAACCTACCTCATATGCATACCAACACATTCAATCGGACTGACGTATTTGCGCTATGGCATTTTATACGATAGGTTCAGAAGCACTAGCTTCATAGCATCAATAGTAGCCAGATTTAGCAGTGAGTCCTCATCATTCGAGGATGATATTATTAGTTATTTAATAAATTCATTTTATCTTTCAGTCGATGGATTTAGCTGGGGACATGCCCGATCAACTCCTTATTCAGACAGTTAGAGGCTTTTCAGACTAACATGCTCAGACAGTTTATTTCAGTTGTTTTGGGTATTTCATACCACACTTAGATGTTATATTTTATCAGATATTATGACTCATTTTTGAACCTTATGGCCTTTCAACCTTTATTTCTGTATTTATACAGTATATTATGCAGTGTTCAGGTACAGATATCAGTCATGAGTTGCTTGTGGTCCTCTCGAGGTCATGAGCACCATATAGCATAATGGATACTAGATTTGTGGTGTTACAAACTTGGTATCAGAGCCTAAGGTTCAATAGAGTACTAAGATGTTTGAAAGTCTGAAAGTCGCATCTTGTAGAGTCCTGTACATGGGTGTGTTGCACGCTACATTTATGCACAGGAGGCTATGAGATGTTTTAGGAATAGTTTCCCTTCTTTCACTATTCATGTCGTACCAGTGAGAGCGAGCTCAAGCTTAACTCTCAGTCTAATCCTTTTCTCCCTTTCTTCTATAGAACATGCTTCCCAAAAGAAGAAATAGGAATCAGTCAGCCTCTCAGCCCGTCCAAGAAGATCCCTTGGACTAACACGTTTCTCATGCAGAGTTCAAAGCTGAATTCACCACTCTTGCTAATTCAGTTGTTGCTCAGAATGAATGACCAGTTGTCATTTCTGCCAACCTAGTGGCCAATTCAGCTGCAGCCAGGATTCAGGACTTCACCTGAATGAATCCTCCATCCTTTTTCAGGTCTAAGTCAGAAGAGGATCCTCAGGAGTTCCTTGAATAGGTTTAGAATGTTATGGATATCATGGGGGTTAATTATTGTGAGAGTTCTGGGCTAGCTACATATCAGTTATAGGATGTTGGACATACTTGGTTCAAACAGTGGAAAGCAGAGAGGTTTGTAGATACAGGGCCTATTAAGTGAGAGAAGATTGCTACTGCCTTCTTAGATAGATTCTTTCCCCTAGACCTGAGAAAAGTTAAGGTGTTAGAATTTATCAACCTCAGGAAAGGCAACATGATGGTGAAAAAGTAGTCTCTTAAGTTTACTCAATTAGCCAGATATGCTCCCCATATAGTGACAGATAGCAGGGCCAAGATGAGTAAGTTTGTTTTTGGGGTGAATGATAACATGGTCATGAGTATAGGTTCGTGATGTTGAATAATGACATAAATATAGCCAGGCTTATGACCCATGCTTAATAGATAGAAAAACAAAAGATTAAGATGAGAGAGATGCAAAATAAGAGAGCAAGGATAGGTATTTTAAACTTTTCTCAACTTAAGTCAGAGGGAGAAAACTGTTATCAATTCCATCCTAAGTCATCCATTCTAGCTCCTTCTTTAGCTAGTGTTCCAGCTCCTTTCCAGCTCCTAAGTTCAGGGATGGTAATAGAGGTAGGGCGCCAGGCTCTAAGTCTCAGGGCAGTGTCAGCAATGCCCAAACTAGTCCCCTTTGTTAGACTTACGGTAAGAACCACAAGGGTACTTACAGAGCTAGCAATGATATTTTTTTTGGATGTGGAAAGCCAGGCCATAGAGTCAGAGATTGTTCCTAGTCAGGTTATTAGGGTCTGCAGAACCATTCCTCAGCCAAATCTGGTGGCCTAAATCAGCAAGGTACCACTTCTAGTGCTACTAGTGGGCAATTCCCAAATAGACTTTATGCTCTCCAGTCCAGGCAAGATCAGAAAAATTCTCCTGATG
Source organism: Capsicum annuum (assembly GCF_002878395.1). NCBI lineage: Eukaryota > Viridiplantae > Streptophyta > Magnoliopsida > Solanales > Solanaceae > Capsicum > Capsicum annuum. Next base: position 111,019 of record NW_025884220.1, read on the forward strand.
TAGTTACTGGTACATTATAGATCTTTCACTTGCATGTTTATGCATTGCTAAATCTAAGATCTTTCTTGTCTTTTGTTACTTCTTATATTACAGTTGATTTTGGAGTCATCCTCAAAATTCTAACAGAGCCCTTCTCAGTATCTACCTCAGTAGGTAAAACCATCATAGCCCAATAGGTATACAAGAACTGTCCAGTTATGATATTTCAGAAAGTCACCTCAGTATACTTAGTCGAATTAGAGATGACTGATTTTGATGTCATTCTCGGCATGGATTGGTTTCATTCCTGCTATGCCACAATCGACAGAAATTGAATAGTCTCATTTTAGTTTCTGAATAAACTTATCCTAGAGTGGAGGGGTAGTACTTCTACTTTCAGAGGTCAGCTTATTTCCTACCTTCGTGCATGGAAGATAATATCTAAGGGATATGTTTATCATCTTATTCATGTTAAGGATTCTATTTTTGAGACTCCCAGTCTTGAATTAGTCCCAGTCATAAGTGAATAGTTAGATGTCTTTCTTGAAGATCTTCCAGTAATTTCTCCCGAAAGGGTAATAGACTTCGGCATTGATCTTCTTCCAGATACTAAGCCCATATCTATTTTTCCATACAGAATAGCACCAGCAGAACTCAAAGAACTGAAAGAGCAATTGAAGAATATCTTAGATAAGGGATTCATCAGACACCGTGTGTCCCTATGGGGTATACCAATCTTATTCGTGCGCAAGAAAGATAGTTCTCTCAAAATGTGCATTGATTACCGTCAGCTCAATAAAGTCACGGTCAAGAACAAGTATCCACTTCCCCGAATTGATGAATAATTTGACCAACTTCAGGGTATAATCTATTTCTCTAAAATAGACCTCAGATCAGGATACCATCAGCTCAGAGTCAGAGAATGTGATATTTTGAAGACAACTTGCCAAACTCGGTATGGTCACTTTGAATTCCTAGTCATGTCCTTTGGTTTTACCAAAGCCCCTGCAACTTTCATGGACTTGATGAACCGTGTGTTCAAGAAGTACTTGGACATATTCATCATAGTCTTCATAGATGATATTCTTATGTATTTCCGTAGTGAACATAATCATGCAAAACATCTCAAAATTATACTTCAGACTCTCAGAGATCATCAGCTATTCGCCAAATTTAGTAAGTGAAAATTTTGGCTAAGGTCAGTAGCATTCCTTGGTCAAATCATTTTTGTAAATGGAATTAGAGAAGATCCTCAAAAGACCAAAGCTATAAGAAACTGGCCTTGCCTTATCTCTCCATCAAATATTAAGAGTTTCTTGGGTTTGGCTAGCTATTACAGATGGTTTTTGAGGGATTTTCTTCTATTGATCCCCTATGTCCAGATTGACTCAGGAAAAAGTCAAGTTTTAGTGGTCAGATCCTTGTGAGAAGAGTTTTCAGAAGTTGAAGACTCAACTCACCTCAGCTCCAGTTTTGGCTATTCCAGATGGTCCAGATAGGTTCGTAGTTTATTGTGATGTATCTAGAGTAGGTTTAGGCTGTATCCTCATGCAACATGGTAAGGTCATTGACTATGCCTCCAGACAACTTAAACCCCATGAGAAGAATTATCTTACTTATGATCTTGAGTTAGCAGCCGTAGTATTTCCCTCAAATATTTGGAGACATTATCTATACGGTGTTTATGTAGATGCGTTCACAGATAATAAGAGCATTCACTATGTATTTTCATAGAAAGACCTCAATATTCATTAGAGAAGGCGGTTAGAGCTCTTGAAAGATTATGACATTAGTGTCCTCTGTTATCCAGGCAAGGCCAACATAGTGGTCAGCACTCTCAGTAGACTGTCTATGGGTAGTGTTATTCATGTTTAGAACAGTAAGAAAAAGTTAGCTCAGGAATTCCATCAGCTTACCAGACTAGTTATGCACTTATTCGATATAGAGAAGGGTGATATATGGGGTTCAGAATCATTACAAGTTTTTGAGGTTAAAGAAGAGAAAGATAGAGATCCCAGTCAAGTTAAGTTGATAGAGTCAGTTAAGGATCATAAGGTTGAGGTTTTCTCCCATGATGTGAGATAGTGTATTGCGTTGTCTGAGTCGTGTGTGTGTTTCATGTGTAGATGACTTAAGGATTCAAATTCTTACAGAAGTACATGGTGCGTGCTACTCTATTTATCTAGGGGCCATAAGAAGTACCACGACTTGTGGGAAAACTATTGGTGGAGTAGGATGAAGAGAGATATTGTAGAGTTTGTGGCCAAGTGCTTTACATGTCAGCAGGTTAAGATAGAGCATCAGAAGCCTAGTGGGTCCATGCAAGAGTTCAATATTCCTACATGGAAGTAGGAAGAAGTAAACATGGACTTCGTGATGGGTTTGCCTCGTACTCATCATTAGCATGATTCAGTTTGGGTGATTATAGGTAGAATGACCAAATCATCTCATTTTCTTCCAGTTCATATCTCTTATTCAGCCGAGGATTATGCCAAGCTCTACATAAGAGAGTTGTTCAAATTGCACGGTGTTCCGCTATCTATTATCTCAGACAGAGGTTCCCAGTTCACCTCTTATTTCTTGAAAGCATTCCAAAAGGGTCTTGATACCCAAGTTCTCAGTACAACCTTTCATCCTCAAATAGATGGTCAAGCAGAAAGGACCATTCTGACTTTAGAAAATGTGTTTCAAGCATGTGCAATTGATTTCAAGGGTAGTTGGGATGACCACTTTCCTTTGATTGTGTTTTCATACAAATCATTCAAGTATTAAGATGGCTCCATTCAAAGCTCTCTATGGTTGGAGGTGCAGATCTCCAGTTGGTTGGTTCGAAGTTAGTGAGGCCTTAGTTATGGGGCTTGACTTAGTATTTGAGGACTTAGAAAAGGTCCAGTTGATCAGAGAAAGACTCTGGGCTGCTCAGAGCCGACAGAAGTCTTATGCAGATGTGTATTAACAAGATCTCGAGTTCAAGATTGGTGATTATGTTTATCTAAAGATCTCTCCCATGAAGGGAGTGAAGAGGTTTGGCAAGAAGGAAAAGCTCAGTCCTCGATATATCGGTCTATTTAAAACTCTTAGTCGCTTTGGTAAAGTATCTTATGAGCTTAAATTGCGCTCAGATCTAGCCTCAGTTCATCCAATCTTTCATGTATCCTTGCTCAAAAAGTGCATGGGTGATCCGGCAGTTGTAGTCCCTATTCAGAGCATAGATATTCAGAATAACCTTTCTTATAAAGAGATTCCAGTCGAAATACTTGACTATCAGACTCATAGATTGAGGAAAAAAGAAGTACCTCTAGTTAAAGTTCTTTGGCGGAATCAGTCTATTGAGGGAGCTACTTGGAAAGCAGAAGCAGACATGCGTACCAAGTATCCTTACCTCTTCTTCTCTAATTCAGACTCTGCCTAAGGTAATAGCTTTTCTTAAGCCTTTTAGTTTCAGATTCAAATTTCAGTTATAACTTGGTGTCCAATTCATGTTCAGAATTCCATTATAAGCTTTGTATCAATTACCATTGCATATTCAATCATATGTTTATGCATCATATCATTCATGTGTTTATGCATCAGATAAGCATTCTCCTTATGAGAAACTCAGTTATCAGAAATCTCAGTCATGTATTCATGAGTTAGTTCAGTCATGAAATCATACATCAGATATGCATGCTCGGTATGAATCTCAAAAATCTCAGTAATCTAGTCATGTTTCAGTTGTTCATGTTCAGTATATACTTTAGCTCATTATTTATCCCACCTCAATCAGTCTCATTCGAGGACGAATGTTCCCAAGGGGGAGATATTGTAAAATCCTGAAGTTTCCTAACTAATTTCGTCCCAAGAATGTCAAGTATTAGCTTCTAAATTGAATAATGTTTTTCCCATGGGGAATTTACTATATTTTCACTTTTAGTTATGTGAGAAATTCAATAAGCATTCCATCGATACCATATTCGCCTAAATCCGAAACCCAAGCGAAGAGTTAGAGACTTTTTAGTGAGACAGTGTTTCACTTGAGCCATCAACGCATCGTGGAGTAGGCCAAAATTGCAATCGTCAAAATCCAGTGAACCTCCGTGATTATAGCGCATCGCGCCAGGGGTCAAATTCAAAATTATCCTTTTTCCAGTGTCTCAGTGCAATGTCTCCACGTCGCACCAAATTTTTAGATCCCATCTAGTATTGCAATGCAATTTCACCACATCGCATCGTTAGCCTAGTTCCCAGTGGTCAATTTCTAGTGACACGACGTGATAGAGCTGCGTCACGCCAGCCTGCCAAATCAGAAGATTTTGAAAAAAAATCAAAAGGTGCATGCAGGGTTAAATAGGTTTATTCCCATGATTTTAGTTCAGCCTTAAACACGAAATTTTAACCTACATGACCTAAGGATATCATTATTCACTCTACTTTTCCCCAAATTGAGTTGCTCTCTCAAGCCAAAAAACCCTAGCACTCAAAATTCAAGGGACAAATTATAAGAACTCTCCACCAATCCTTCCAGATTCATTAACTCAGGTATGTCATGTGTTGATTCATGGGTCTCTTTCACCTATGAAGATCAAGAATCTCTTTTCAAAATCCAAGATTTGTATATTTATGAATGTTCATGATTTGATTGAATTGAAAATTGATGTTCATTTTGTTGTATGATTTTGTTTCATGTTATAGACTATTAATTACAAGAATTGATTCTAATATATGATGAATTATGTGATATTCATGATAGATCCTTCAATTTACAAGTTGATTTACGTATCTATGATTATTCGATGTGTTGATGATTGTATAATCAAAGCATGATCCACATATGTTTGAATAAATGCCTATGTGAAGGAAAAGTGTCATACTAGTATGATAATGTGAAATCCCCAATAATATACAAGTTTATGCATGTCAAGTGTTGATGAAATGTCTTAGTCAATGTATTATGGATATATACATGTAGCTATTGTTGTGCTTTAGATCTCATGCCATGAATTACTTTTATTCTATCTAGTCCTAGGGATACTTGGACCCGATAATTTAGCTGTGTGCCTAGAGCCAATGTCATTTTTCATGATACTCTCAGTCAAGCCATGATCACTAGAACTCAGTTAGTCATGTGTCTCAGGAAAACTCAGTGAATTCAGTATCAGTCCAGTAATCTCAAAAATTCCAATAAATCTCAGTAATCCAATAATCTCAGAAGTCTCAGACAGTTATCAGATCTCACTAGCATCCTGTCAGTTCATGGAATTTAATAAACTCAGTCTAGTCTAGTTCAGTTAATTATGTTTAATTTTTATTTAGATAGGAGTAGTAATTAGCACCGAGTGAACCCAAGGATGGCAACTCACTTGTTATATGAGGGTGTGATTCTTAGAAGCAATCCTTGCATTCTTGAACTATGTAGCCAACGTAGGTTAGGACATCATAGCCTGTTATATGAGGGTAGATGAGATGGCTTAACCTGTTAGATGAGGTTTACCACTATTCTCACTAGAGTTACCTGTTATATTAGGGTTGTTCACAGATTGTCTTTACCAGTGGTACGGTATTGACACCCTTTCAATTGGGGTTACAAATTGAACCCCAACTCAACTATAATATGTTATTTGGGGTATGTCAATTAGATGACTACCTCCCATAATTTTAGTTATAGAATCAAGACTGTCAAATACAGTCATTCAGTCTCAAGAATAGACCTCAAATAGTTCTAAAGAATTCAGCACTGTCAGATACAGTCACTTAGAATAGTACGAAACTCAGCTAGTTCCATCAGAACCTAGACTATGAGATACAGTCACTCAGTATCAGTTATTTTAGTTATACTGTTATCAGTATCTCATGTTATCAGTACTCTGGCTCAGTAATCGTGTTATCACAAACTCAATTACAGCTATTATGTATTCATGCATGCATTCTCACATTCATGTTATTCATTCAGTTAGTATAGTTCATGCATGTGAACCCTTTGCATTCAGCCTACCTTATATGCATAGCAATACATTCATTCGTACTGACGTATTTGCGCTATGGTGTTTTATACCATAGGTTCAGAAGCATGAGCTCCAGAGAATCAGTAGCAGCCAGATTTAGTAGTGAGTCCTCATCATTCGAAGATGATATTATTAGTTATTTCATTAATTTAGTTTAGCTTTTAGTAGATGGATTTAGCTGGGGATATGTCCCACTAACTCTTTATTCAGACAGTTAGAGGTTTTTCAGACTATCATGTTCAGACAGTTTATTTCAGTTGTTTTGGATATTTCATACCCCACCCAGATGTTATATTTTATTAGATATTATGTCTCAGTTTTGAACCTTATGGCCTTTTAGCCTTTATTTCCGTATTTATATAGTATATTATGCAGTGTCCAGGTACAGATATCAGTCATGGGTTAGCTTATGGTCCTCCAGGGTCATGAGCACCATATAGCATTCCGGGTACCAGATTTGGGGCATTACACTTTTGCATGGTGGATATCTTGTCATCTATAAGGGAGAAGAGTGATCAATAGAAAGTTTGAGAGATTGATCTCGTTTGATTTGTTCACTAACTCAGGCAAAGGTTTTTGATAGGGTAATGAACCTAGAGTTACATAATGTTTTATAGGCTTGGTAAATTCAGTTTTAATCAAATGTTACGTAACTCCTTGCTAATTAATTTATCAAATACCTTGAAGGTTGGTTGAGCAAAGTTGTATTGAGAAATTCATGATAAAAGTGAGCTATTCAACTGTCGGGACCACTGCTTGAGTGTGCATCAACATATTTTGACCTAAAACATACATAGCGACCTTACATGTATCATTTAAGACTTCTGAAGGAGGTATTTTAAAGGGCTTCTACAATGCCACAACTTCAAAGAAAGTGTTCCTGATCGAGATCACAAAAGAACAGAAACTCTATACCAACTTCAAAGATGGCAACGACAAGCTGGAGGCAAGCTTGACAATTATCGGGATTCACATACTACAACAAGTCTTTGATCTTATCCAAGAAATGTTGAAAGAATGCTAAGGATTGAAAACACAATCAATTAATCCATATTGCTAAGGAAGTAATGACACTCAATCTATTTTTCAATCTTGTTTGTGGTTTTGATTAGGTCAACAGCAGTAGACCTAATCAGAACCACAAATAAGAAGGCCTGGGATGCAATTTAAAATTCAGAAATTGCAACCTTCTCTTAGATTCTTTATTTTAACTACAGCTATTATTGGCTCAAGTTTTCTATACTTAATTTACATTATTTCAACCCTCGATGCCCATGAGGCCTCTTTTTGAACTTCTGCTATTTTCTATCTAGATGATAATCTCGACCATGCTACCTAGTCACAGCTCCCTAGAAAAGTGTTCATCTGCACTATTTTTTTTAAAGAAACAACAAATGGATTTTTCATTACCATATACACTTTTATATTTGCACTTGATTCAAATTTTCCATGTTTTAACTCAATTTCATCAGCTAGATTCGCTAGAAATTCCTTTCTACCCTATGTCTCCTCTTCAATTAGCTTTCAGATGATATAGTCTTTCATCAACTCCCCTTTCCCTCACAGGCATTCTTCTTCGGCTCCTTCTGGTGTATAATCATCTTCTCGAACAACCCTTCTATATAAATTTAGGCCTGGGGAATTTTTATTGGTTTTTCGATCTTGTTTGATTCAGTGCGAGGCTTTGAAAACCTTTTCAGAGTCTAATTCACACTTAAATTTAAGTCCAATCGCTATTCTTCTCTGTAATGACACAAAATATTGATCCCTTCTCAAAACTTGAAACGCATAAACACGAGCAACAACCGTCAGTAATTCATAACAGGGTATCGGCACCATCATTATGGTTCCTCGGCCTTATCAATTTGAACACATCAAACTTAACTATACAATGCAGGATCTTATTTGATTGATCAGTGCCTAATCGGTTAAAAACTGTATTTACAAAAATATTATATTTTTTGTGTGTTGTCCCGATGACCTTATCAGTAATACTTAACTCTTACACATGATAGTGGATCTATCTATCTGCACGTACCTTATTATTTCTAGCCCATCTATGGCTTAAATTGAATAAAAAGATGACTAACAAGTTGCAACCGATGCCACATATGTTTAAATTGTCAAATAATTACAAACATCTGTTACGACAGATGATCAATCTATTGCAACATATGACATATTTGTTGGAAAAATCAAACAGATATATCCATCTGCTGCAACAGATTGTCAATATGTTGTAAGTTGTCTAACAGATGGAATCTATTTTACAACGGATTACCCATCTAATAGATTTATTTAAAGTAATTTTCTTCTCTTTTCGAAATACAGTAAAAGATAAAATGTTGTATTTAGATCTATTTTTTAATTTACATGATCGAAAGGTCACCAGTTTTATTTAATTAAGGGATGAACAGTCGTGGCATTTTTACTAACCCCTTCGAATTCAATCATTTATAAATAAGTCTCTTCTTACTCGTTCATTCTACTACACTTACAAATATGGTTGATCCAGATTCGTACAAGAAGATTTATATCGAGTCCTTGTGGAAACTTCAAAGGCTTTTTGATGAACCCTAGAGGGATTTGGCCGACTTTAGAGCAAGGTTGAGGAGGACCCTACTGCTGCCGGATGAAAATTGTCCGGTTGACAATAATAGTAATACTAATACTAATAATGATAATAATAATAGTAGTGATAATAATTAGGTTATGTTTTTTCTTTTTGCGTATGTATTTTTCTTTTTTATATCGAATCTACCTAAGGGATTCAAAAATCTATGTTTGGTGGTCGACTTTGAAATTTTATTTCTTATTTAATATTTAATTATCATTCTATTTATTTCTTATTCTCAACACGTCGACGGTTGGTGGTAGGGATTGAGCATTTGTCGCAACAGAGGTTAATCTGATGCGACAGATGGATCATATGTTGCAACAGGTGATTATGAATAAAAAAGGGTTATTGTTGTTAATGAGAGGGTGAAAATTCATGACTTTCTGATTATTTAATATGAAAAATAGTTCGTAAATAAATAATAAAAAATAAATGATAAACACAATTTATAACCGTAAAAGAACGGTTGTTTAATTTTAATAACTGATCGTGACTTTTCACCATTTTTATTTTAAAATTTATTTTTTAAATTTATTTATTTATTAATAATAAAAAAGTCACAATATTGGATTAATTAACTTATGATGATTGTTAAGAAAAAGGTGAACAATTGTGACTTTTTGTCTAAAACACATTCAACAATGTTGCTGATGCATCAAATTCCCCATCTGTTGCAACTGATGTATCAGTTGTTAGAAGAAATCAAAAAAGCTATTAAAATAGATGGTCGATTTATTGCAACAGATGGTATATCTATAGCAACAGATGATTTATCTGATGTAAAAAATACACAATCTATTGTCAGAACTCAATAAAAATGGTTATTATTTTATTAAAGATACGATTATTGAAAAGGTGTCTTCGATTTTTAAAATGAGTAAAAGATTATTTAATAATAATAAGCTGAAAAGTCTTGATATGTCACAATAATAAAAAACTCACCAGCTTCATTTAATTAAGTCATTTCTTTACACAGAAAACAATAAGGAAATAAATGATAAACAAATTTATAACCGTAAAAAATAATTATTTAATTTAAATAATTAATGTTAACATTAAATAGGCGTCATTTCTTTTCACAAAAATATTTTTATTTTTAAATTTGTATTTTAATTTATATAATAAATAAGTCAGCAAATTTGGATTAATGATATGATGATGATTTAAAAAAAAGATAGATTATATGTTGTAATAGATAGATTTTCTGATGCAATAGGTTTTCTATTTATTGTAATAGATGATATATCTTTTGTCACAGATGAGTTATCTGATGCAACAGATATAGAATCTGTTGTCACAACTCAATAAAAATGGTTCTTGAAAAGAAATAATTAATAATAATAAGCTGAAAAGTCATGACTTATCACCATATTTATTAATTTAATTAAATCATAACTTTTCACAGTAATAAATAATATAATTAATAAATGGAGGTGAACAATTGCACCTTTTTGCCTAACTCATTCAAATTCAATCCTATAAAAATAGGTCCCTCCTTACTCAATTGTTCATTCAACTGCACTCTATTTATTTATTGCATCTTGTCTTTCATAATACACCATCCACCACTTTCTCTTTCCTGACTCAGGTAAGTTTTTTCTTTCCAATTTTTAGTATACGTTGTATTACATTCGGATATTCTTTTCTTTACTTTTGTTTTTACATTTTTCGTCAATTCATATGTGTTCTAGATATGGCTGATCCAGTGTGGGACGTTGCTTTTCTGTAAGACGCTGTGAATGAACTTCGGATGCAGGTTCATGACCTGCAATGGGAACTGGAGCAGTTAGAGCAAGGATTCTCCGTGAGATCCACAGGCTGAGAAGGGCCTTGCTGCTACCGGTTAAAGATTGGCTAGCTGGCAATAATAATAATAATAACAACAACAACAACAACAATAATAATAATTAGATTATTTTTTCTTTTAGTCTATGCATATGTATTTTTATTTGTTTTTGTTTGATAAAAAAAATTATGTTTGAACAACTTTGACGTTTTAATTCATATTTAATTTTCATTCTGTCTATTCTCTTCTCAACAAATATGTCGACGATAAGTAAGAAATAATGTTGAATCCAATAGAAATAGCAAGAGTTGAAACATATTGGTTATCTATTGGGTTTATGGCAGGGGTTGATTTATGTTGTTTCAAATAAATTACTCATCTGTTGCAACAGATTAGTAAGACTTTTAAACTTTCAATCATCAATCGACGTGAAGAAACAAAGGACTTAAGCCAACTTCTTCAGCGACAACAACTTCGAGTTCTTCGTCATCCCATTTCTTCTTTCATAGGTAAAAATTATGACTTAAGCCAACGTCTTTTCTAGTATTGGTTAACAATTTCAATATTTCTTGCTTAAATTTGAAATGTGGAGTAAATAAAACCCTAATTTCTGGCATTTCTTATCTACTCTTTCTGGTGTGAAATATAATTTTTTGTTATCGTAGTTATTGTTGTCGTACTGTTGATTCAATTTGTTAGTGATTTTTGGTCACCAGTGATGTTCTTAGTGTGCGTGTGTCGTGTTGGTGTTGTTGGGTTGATTTGTTGTTTTTCTTGGTAAAAATGGTATTGCAACAGATGAACCATCTGACGCAACAGATTAACCATCTGATGTAATAAATTAACCATCTATTGCAATAAATTAACCATCTGATGCAACAGATTAACTATTTGATGCAACAGATTAACTATAATGCAACAAATTAAACAACTAATGCAACGGATGAACAGAATAGATCATTCATTTGTTATGACAGATGACTCTTCTGTTCGGAAGAAATCTAAATAATATTGATCCAATAGATAACTCATTTGGCAACAGATAAGTGGTCTGTTTCAACAGATGTGTGGCCTATTTTTATTGTTTCCGATGGATTACTCATCCGCTACAACAGGTTGCTTATATGCTGCAATAGATATCCTACCTAGTGCAACAGATAAGTGATATGTTTTTATTATTTCCAATGGATTACTACTCCGCTGTAACAGATTGGGTATATGCTGTAACAGATAACCTACCTGGTGTAACAGATGAGTGATCTATTTTTATTATTTCCAATGAATTACTTATCCACTGCAACAGGTTGTTTATATGCTGCAATAGATATCCTACCTGGTGAAACAGATGAGTGATCTATCATCATTATTTCTAACATATTACTCATCCACTATAATAGGTTGGTTATATGTTGCAACAGATAACCTTTCTAGTGCAACACATAAGTGATTTATTTTTATTATTTCCAACGGATTACTCATCCGTTGCAACAGGTTGGTTATATTTTGCAATAGATAACTTTCCTGGTGTAATAGATGAGTGATCTGGTTTTATTATTTCCAACAGTTTACTCATCCCCTACAATAAGTCGGTTATATATTGCAACAGATAACATACCTAGTGCAATAGATGTGTGCTCTTTTGGAACTGCTATTTTACAGTTATGCATGTTAGATTTACTGTTATCCTTTTTTAATGATGCATTAATCAATTATAATCTATTTTATGTTCTTGTTAATTTAAGATAATATGGCTCCCAAAAAAAAACCGAATCAAGTTCAAGTAAAGGAACAAGTGAAGCCCTAGGCTACATCCACCACTCTATGAGCTTGCTTTACAAGCGTTATCTTAATCAGGAGCAGAAGATAATGAACACGGGGAGGAGGAATATTTCAAAAAAGATTATTCAAATGCTAAAAGCCCTTCCACCGAAGAGTTGGTCAAAACCTTCAGCATTGATTGTTATCCTGTGAGAATGCAGTGCAATGGAGCCACAGATTTATCGGATGATTTCGTGGTTAAGTCAGCCATGGAAAAATCTTTCAACGCCTTTAGAAAAATACTTTGAGAATAAAAATTGAATTCTTATTTCAGGAAAAGCTATTTTGGGCAATATCTTGATTTGCCGGAGGACAACAATTCTCGTTACCAAATAAAAATGGTATATGATTTTCTCAAGCATAGGTTTCTATATGAAAATAAAGATAAGATGGATGAGGTGTAGATAAATTACTGTGGCATGCCTATTTGTTTTGGTTGGAAGGATTTTACCATAGTTACTGAACTAAAATGTTATCCTCCATCTCCTTCTCAAGTTATACCTACTCTAACCCAAAAAAAAGCACCCCGCACACCCAAAAAAGGCAAAGTCAAGTAGAGTGATCGTGATGACCTGTTGTCCATTGTTGGTCTAAGCTTTAAAAATAAAAATTTGATAGAAGCGTTGAAAGGTAAAAGACTTTCAAAGAAGCACAAGAAATCATTGTGTTTGGTTTGGTTTGTACATAATATTCTTTGAGAAAGAGATGTTAACAACATCATAAACCTCAATTTAATAAATATCTCTGAGGATCTTGAGGCATTTAACAGCTATCCATGGGGTTATAAAAGTTTCAAAATAACTGTCAAATATTTGTTGACTCCATTAACACCAAAGATAGTCAACTTATATGGCTTTCTATGGGCTTTCATGGTAAATATCTTTTTTTATTATGATATGATTCATTTTTTATTCAATATTACTTTTGATTTATTGGCATTATGTTATAGACTTGGGTATTTGAAGTTATTCCTTATTTAAGACAACAAGTGAACTACCAAGAAGAAATTTTCTATCCAAGAATCCTGAGATGGTTGTCAGCCAAAACTGATAAAAATACAAAATTTCTTGATCTTTCCACCGAAGGAAGCAGTAAGTCTAATTATAATCAAGTTTTTGTTTTAATTAATAATTTTTTTAAATGATCTCATTATAATTCTAATATATGTACTGATTTATTTTAGATTATCCATCCGTGGATTGTTTCGACCAATCAAGAGTTGAAGATGCCATTTTTTATTACTTTGTGGTATGTACAAACTTCATTGGACCCTAAGGTCGTTGATTGAATAAAAATGAAATTTTTTGGAGCAACAACCATCGCCAAAAACAATTTTGGAGGGTGGGCTTGTTGTTGTTGGTGATGGCAGTGGTAGTGGTAGTGCTGCTACTGTTTGGGCTAATGATGCTCCTCTTATAGTTTTTGAAACAATAAATTATTATTTTTATGATCATACTAGTTATACAAATTTTACCACTTCTAGCGAATGTTCTGCATGTAAATATCTAGACTGCAAGGCGAAACATGATGGAGTGTAAAGAAAATGACATCTAAGAGAGGTGTCATTCCATCAAAGAGGATTTCATATCCATACACTCCACTAGAGATCAAGGTGGCTAAGAGAAGAAGGAAAGATATTTCTAGGGCATCATCAAGTATCAAAAAAAGCAAAATTGCAACTCCTCTGTCTTTGTCTTGCACCATTGTTCAATGTACAAGGAGCCACATGAGAGAAACATGAGATGAAGAATGTGAATGTATATCAGTTGTTCCAACAAACAAACATGCACATATCTGTTTCAACAGATGACATATCTGATGAAAATTATCAAACAGATATATACATCTGTTACAACTATTTTCTAACTTGTATTATCAGATGTGTTATCTATTGTAACATATGTTTGTCTATTTTAGCAAATAAAATAGGTTTTCATACTATTTTAATTTGTACCAACAGCTGAGTCTTATGTTGCAACAGATGGGCCATTTGTTTGAAATTATTGTACCTCTTTATTTTGCCTATTCGAATTTATCCCAACAGATGATTCATCTGTTGTAAAATAAGACTTATCTATTGCAACAGATAGACAATCTGTCGTATATCTGTAATTAGCATTGACAATTATGGCTTTCCAATCGAATGTCACAGTAGAAGCTACTACTGAGCTGCAAAATATTACAGTTTATAATCCATTAACTGCTTCCAAAGAAGAAGAAATAGTAGAGCCTGTCAGTTCGGGAGAATGGAAGAATTACCCATTTGAAGGATTCAACATCTCGGATAAGGCTCCAAAAAACTAACAAAATTGATCAATGACTATTCAGAATGGATTGCCGATGGGCTATTAAACCATCATGCCATCAGGTACATAAATCAATTTTAAAGATATTGATTTATACAATTCTTATCGTAAAAAAATGACATTAACACATATAATCATATGTAGAAAACAAAATGATGAACACTACAAAGTGAACGAATCGAGTCTTGGTTTTGATATGTTTGACTTTATTGTTGAACATCCCGAAATGAAAAATTGGTTCTATTTGATGTCACAGCCCCAAACTAGCTCGAATGATGAGGTTTAAATGCCATACATATTACTATTAATTGATACTTTATTTAATTTCATTTGTGTATTAATTTTTTCATCACGTAATCTGAAATGTTTGATAATATGTGCAACACATCGATGTCATTTTTTACTACCTCTCAAAGAAGGCAAAGTTGCAAACACAATAACAATACAGATACACGACAGATAATTGTTTGTACAAAGTTTACATCAATAATGCCTACGATAGGTATTGTCAACAACAGCCGAAAGTTTCTCAAAATGAGGAATGCTTAATCAACATCATTAAAGGTTTTAGCATTTCAGCTGGCTTACCTTAGCATTTGGTCGATGAAGTGTACATCCCAATCAATTATGGTGATGAATTCCGTTAAGTGTTGGCTGTCGTCGTTCTTAAAGAGAGGTGCATCCGAGTTTATAACTCGATGTCGCAAAGGAGACATTTCGAGACGTCGTATGAGATACAAAAGTTGGCCAAAATATTTCCTACTTACCTTGATATGAGTGGCTTTTTGGACCAAAAGGTTCGTACTGATTGGTCAACGATTAAAGCATACCGGGATAAAATAGGTAATCCATTTGATCTACAATATGTTGAAGGAATTGGTCAACAAACCATTGGTAGGCTGTAAGTATAAGTACAATGATTTAGTTTTATTTCATAAATTTCATAATGCTTATATGAACTGTAAGATATGGATTATCTATTTTTTAAAATGTAGGGATTGCGGTCTTTTTGTTACCACTTACGCTGAGTCTTGATGCGATGGATTACAAGTACTAAATGATGGGATTGATGCCGGATTACTCCAAAAAAGATATGTTGCTCTTTTATGGAAATACGAAGAAGCGAAAGCTCAGAAACCGTACGCTAGCGACATTAAAGATCCACGACGACTAAAGTTGAATTTCGTAGAATTGGATGAAGAACAACTTGTCCATATTGAGTAGACCCTTATAGCATGAGTCTTTCAATGTAATAACCTATCCTCCTTGGTTAACTTGTTGATTTATTTGTAGAGTAGATCATTTGTACCCATAATAATTTTTTTACATTTCACTTATTCATGTAATTTTCGAAGGCTTCGATTTATTTTATGTCTTCTATGAATATAATTTAATCCTTAGTTTTGAACTTGTTAATTGAAATGGAATACTAGATTCAAATATTGCAAAAGATAATATATCTGCTGCAACAGACGACATATCTTATCAAACAGATTTAGACATATGTTGCAACATATAGGTCAGCTGCTGAAAATTATATAACAGGTCTTCCTACTTTTTTTATTTGTTCCAATAGATTACCTATCAGTTGCAACAAGTAGATTATATGTTGCAACAGATTATATATCTATTGCGACAGACAAACAGAAACATCTGCATAATGAAGCAGATGACCAACCTATTGTAACAGATAATCAATCTGTCATAATAGGTATGATATCTATTACAACAGATAAAAAATCTATTGCATTATAAAAATTCAAATTTCAACAGACATAAAAAATTATCACTATAATGTAAAGTGAACAAAGTAGATTAAAATAAAAAATTGTTATCGTGTTCATCTCTATCTTTGTATATATTCTTCTTTATACATGGGATCCAACCATTTAGTTAGTACCTCATAAGCCCAGTCCTCTTGCATTCTTTCAACAACGGTATCATACATACCAGTTATTTCTGTGCTGGTCAGCAAACACTCGATGTATGCATGCGAGTATGGCCCGCACACAGCACCAATTTTATTTTTTTGAAAGTGGATGTTCTTATTTCGACCTTCAAAATCCCATGATTTATTTTTCAAAACTTTCGCTGTCAAATAATCCATCAGTTTACTCTGCGTCAACTTGGGGAGAAACTTCAAAAGTGGCTGCACGTGGGTTAAAAACTTGGCCTCCTTAAAGACAGGTAAGTTGCAGTCATAAACCTTAATCTTTCCCTCGTCGAGTATTATCTCAACATTGAGAAAATGTTTGATTTCCACGTTCATGATTGTAAGGATTCTATTTGCCTTGGTCCAGCTCTTGCCATGTGGATATGGCCTCTTCCCTCTAAAAAAGTTAATCATGTCTTCATTCCATTTGAATGTAGAAACTGACTGATCAAATCCCCGAATACTGGAAGGAACTTACCTATGGAGAGTATTGTACCTACTCTTAAAATTGTTGTAGAAGTTGAGGTCCATTATCCTATCGGCATCATCATAAGCATCCGGGTACGCTAATTGCCTGCCCCTCATGAGGCAGAGAATTTTGTCAACATACTATGGTATAAGAAGACAATTTTTAAATAGATTAATAATTGTAAAGAAAAACATAGTGAAAGATTCTATTACAGAGGGTTCTCTGAATCAGTTCACAGATTACCCAACAAATACAACTTATGCAACAGATGTATATTATATTGCAACAAAATACCCAGCTATTATAATAGATTAAACATCTGTTGCGTAGCTTCTTCTTCATGGAGTAGATTTGAAGGCTAGGTTAGCAAAAGTAAGCTTACATTGTCCACGTACCACTCATGCGTAATTGTCATACTCATGAAGTCTTGGGCGGCAAATAAATACATGGTGTATTCTTGTAGAGGTTTTGTATCGCTGGTTATGATTTTTTCCAGTTCCTTCTTCTCTTCATCACCAAGTGCCACCTATTTTTCCACTTTCTTCAGCGGCCCCTGAACTTTAACAACTCTTGGAGCGGAAGGAGTTACAATTTTTTCTGTTTTCGGAATGGAGAGTATTTAGCTAATGTTTCTTCTCTTCCTCCCAACCACCACTCTAGGAGTGTATGGATCTCTTACCTTCTTGGATGGTATAACACCCCTATTGGATTTCAACTCCTCAAAAGCTTCAGCAATGTCTCTAGTTTTTCAACGAGTTTATCCTCTCTGCCCTTGAACACTTTGCATTTGCAAAGAGAACATGACGGTGAAGAGGGGTAAGAGGGACCTGTGCAAGGGGTATTTTCAAATGTATTTATTTTTTCCTAAGCATTAACATGCTCATAATCATGAATGGAAGCAGCAGGAGCAGGATGTCTACCACCATCATCAACGACTCCACCAGCAATACCCCAGAAGAAGAACTTGGATCTTTTGCAGTAGGTTAGTTATAAAGAGCTTCAACATTAAGCTGACCTTGTCTAACTGCTCTTCTTATGGCTATTGCTCCAGCCAATTCCTTTTTTATTAACTCCATCTTTGGGTATGTTGTTGTATCAACAAGACCTAGAGTAATAAAAGAAGTCATCCCCAACTCCTACTCAATAGGCACGATCCAAGGATGCACAACATATAAAAAACATAGAAGGCATTTAAATTATATAATAATAATTTGTAGTTAGTTGGGTTACATGTCAACACAGCCAACTTATGCAACAGATGATCTATCTATCGTAACAGTTGATCTGTATGTCGTAATAGATTGATAATATGTTGCATCAGAGTACCCATCTATTGCATAATTTGCAGTAAATAGGTAATTTATTGAGTTGGGTTTAAGGAACCAGAGCAACAGTTGGTTAATCTATTACAAAATATGGATCATCTGTCATAAAAGATTACCCATATATTGCACCAGTTGCAGTTGATGGGTAATCTATTGCAACAGCCGACCCATCTGTCGCAACAGATGGCATATCTATTTTAATATATTTCTTTGAGGAAAATTATTTTAGTTAAAAGAAGATGTATTGCATCATCCGGAGGGTTAAAGTGATCAGCCTTCTTAATTTTTTTACTACTCTTTACAGCCAACCACCTAAGGATCCTTGGATGAGAAACCTCATCCGGGTAATCCTAGAATTGCTTTCGGAGGGGAGGAATTGCTTCAAATGCCCAAACCTAAAAATTGTAAATGGGAAGCAAGAAAAACAAAGCAATAATAACTATATTCAATATAAATTGATGGATGAGTAAAAATAGTGATTAATTTTACCATGAAATCCCAAGGAAACCCGTATAATATGATCGTCCCTGGGGATAGCTTTGTAAGTAAATATTTGACATTCAAGTAATAGCTATCATATCCCCAGGGATAATTGTTGAATTTCTCAAAATCATCAGCAAGCGCTAACAAATCATATTCTATGACTTTTGTGACATCTCTTGCCAATATAACGGAATGGATAAATCAAACTAAGCACAATTTCTCCCTATACTACTTTGGTATGTTTTTATCCTAGAGATTTGCTATCAAATCCCTCGTTTTGTAGCTATATCCAATAATGCCCAATAACCCATGTTTTTTCCCTTGTGTTTGTTGGACCTTTTGTGTGGTTTTTTCTTGATGAGAGGTTATTTTAGACGATCGCATCTCAAGCCCGTCACTGTGGCAAACTCTTTCAATCCAAAACAAACAAGCATGCCATAATAGTTGATCCAGGTTTCATCCATATTTTCTTTGCCCTCCTTCGAATCTTTATCATCCCCCGCGTACTTGATCCTGCACTTGAGAAGATCATATACTATGCTCATTTGGAAACGGAGAGTGTGGTCCTCAGGCAGCTTAAGAAAGTATGCGAAGCAGCTTCTCTTAAAAAGTCTGTCTATGTTTTCATTCTTCATAATACTCCTAAATTCGTCAAAACCTTTCCCCAACTGACATTTAGGTAGAAGATCACCAATTACTTTTGTAGGGTAATCTATCGGCATCACAACTTGAAACCTGTCAATACTAATGGTTTTGACAGGATCATGTTGGATTTTGATATTAATTCATGTCCCATTGGTGAGAAGGAGTTCTTACTTTCCCCAGCTTCATTTTTCCCTGACTAAAATTGTTTAGGAAGTTCCTCCAAATCTATCTGTACTCAAGCCTTTTTTGTTGGGTGGTTCGAAGTTGATCCACTTTCAATTTCTTTTCTTTTGGGAGACATCTTTTAACTACAAACAATAAAAAAATAAAAAATACATTACATTTGATGTCTGCATAATTTTAAAAAAAAGTTAAACAAATTTCAATAAATTATGATATGCCTCATTACAAAAAAAAAAATACTCCAACGTATAACCCATTGGTTGGAATAGATGGGGAATCTATTTGAAGACCTATTTAATATCTCCCAATAGATCTTCCGCCTATTGCAATAGATGGACCACCAAGACCACCACCAATGCCACCAATACCAATAACAATACCAAGACCGCCAACACTACCACCAATGCCACCAATACCAATACTAAGACCACTGACACCACCACAAAAACCACAAATACCAACACGACCACCAACACCACAAACACCATCCAATAATACAATGACATTCAACTAAATACTGTGATAAAAACTAAGATTTTCTTGGGTGCTTTCTACGTTTTTAGCATCAAAACTCAAAATTATTAACTCATTCTCGAAGATAATACAACTAAAAGTCTTATGTTTCATCATTAACTAAAAATCCCTACTTTATAGAATAAAAAAACAAATGTATAACACTTCTCAAACTCTGTTACCTCTGAAAACAGAAAAAATAACAGATACAAGCAAGAATAAAGTCAAAAAATAACAGCTATATGGTCAGAAATAGGAAGAAAATTGATTTGTTTTGAAGGGTTGAGCAATATGTTGAGTAGTTGTTGTTTGTATTGTTGAGAGAGGAAAAGAAGAGTGAGAACTTTGGATTTGAAATAAGAAAAAGTTTTTCACGTAAATGGATGATTTGTATGGGTTATTTTGTAATTTTGGAAAAGAATGACAAGTTTTGAAATTAATAATTTGGTCCAAATTGATATTAATTAATTTTTAAAATTTTAAATGATAAAGTTTTTAGAATATTAAGTTAATGAGAATCTTTTCAATTTAGAGTGATCGATCGACGACTAGGGTCGTGATGAACGAAATACAAACACCATGCAATTGCAAAGACTCAATTGAAGTTATAGTTGTCCCTATGAACTCATCCCTAGTTCTACCAAATTCAATTTAGGTACTAGCTCAACTTTAAGTTAATGAGAATATTTTCAACTTAGAGTGATCGATCAGTGACTCGGTCGGGATGAATGCAATACCAATACATTGCAATTGCAAAGACTCAATTGAATTTGTAGTTGACCCTATGAACTCATCCCTAGTTTTACCAAAATCAATTTAGGTACTATATTTACATTAAATTAATGAGAATCTTTTCAAATCAAAGTGATCGATCGACGACTCGGGTCAGGATGAACGAAATACCAACACCATGCAATTGCAAAGCCTCAATTGAAGTTGTAGTTGACCCTATGAACTCATCCCTAGTTCTAAAAAAATCAATTTAGGTACTAGCTTAACATTAAGTAAATGAGAATCTTTTCAACTCAGAGTGATCGATCGACGACTCAGGTCGAGATAAACGTAATACCAACACTATGCAATTGCAAAAACTCAATTGAAGTTACAGTTGACCCTATGAACTCATCCCTATTTCTCCCTAGATTAATTTAGGTACTAGCTTAATATTAATTAAATGAGATGTAGTTGACTTATGAACTTATCACTAGTTCTACCTAAATTAATTTAGGTACTAGCTTGATATTAAGTTAATGAGAATCTTTTCAACTTAGAGTGATCGATCGACGACCCTGGTCAAGATAAACGTAGTACTGTAACGCTCCAAATATGGTACCCAAAATGGTAAACGGTGGTCATGATCCCGAAGGACCACAAACTAACCCATGACTGATATTTGTACCTGTATAGTGCATAAAATAATTCATAAGATGGAAACATAAACTAAGAGGCCATAAGGTTCAATATTGAACATGATCTGAATGATATAACATCTGTGTGGGGTAATAGAATACCCAAAACAAAATTGAACATACTGAAGTCTGAAGCATGATAATCTAGAAAGCCTCTAACTGACTGAACTATCTGAGTAAGGAGTTGATGGGACATGTCCCCAACTAACTCCAACTAATAAACTGATTAATGAGATAATAGAGAAATAATCATGTCCTTAAGAGATAAGGACTCACTTCTAACTCTGTCTGTGGATATCTGGAATCTACTGTTACTCTGGAGCTCATGTCTCTGAACCTGTGGTATAAGACACCATAGAACAAATGCATCATTACTTTAAACGTACTGGTATACATGTGAGGTAGGCTGAATGTATGGGGTTTATATGCATGAACAATAATAATAACTGACTAACTATCATGAGTATGAGAATACATGTATGATACATAATAACTAACACTAATACTGTGATAACATGATTATTCAATCTGAATATAATTGATAACATGAATGACTGCATCTGATAGTCCTGTATATGATGGAACTATCTATTACTGAGACTGATTGACTATATCTGACAATCCTAATTTTGTAACATAAAACTGTGGGAAGTAGTTATCTAACCGACATGTCCCTGATATGCCATTATGGCTGAGTTGGGGTCCAATCTTTAACCCCAATTGGAAGGGTGTCTATACCATGCTACTGATAAGGACAAGATATGGGCGACCCTCATCTGATAGTGTCCCCTATATGAGAACGGTAGGGCCCTTATCTGATAGTACTTATCCACCTCATCAACCCCTATCGGACAGTGTTGATGTCTTAACCTATTCTGGCTACATAATTCTAGAATGCAAAGATGAGTTCTAAGAATCACACCCTCATCTAATAGTGTGTTTTCTCCTCCTTGGGTTCACTCGATGATAATTTCTACTCCCATCTGAATAGACTCTGAACATAGGCTGAGTTACTGAATTTCGTTGACTGACGAATTACTACTGATATCTAAAAACTAACTGAGTTCATGAGATCCTGGAGATTTCCTGAGTCATAAGACTGTCTGAAGTCTAAGGATTATAGCTTGACTGAGAGTATCATGAAAACATGACATGGCTCTAGGCACACAGCTAATTTTTCGGGTACGAGTACCCCTAGGACTCGATGGAAGGAAACTGACCAAGCATAACTTACTTGAACATATAACTAATATGATAATCCATAATAAATTT
Organism: Capsicum annuum; assembly: GCF_002878395.1. Taxonomy (NCBI): domain Eukaryota; kingdom Viridiplantae; phylum Streptophyta; class Magnoliopsida; order Solanales; family Solanaceae; genus Capsicum; species Capsicum annuum. The sequence continues at coordinate 133,738 of NW_025884220.1, forward strand.
ATACAAGTATTTCATCAAAACATGTGATAGGCATAACTTGTACATACATGGGGATTTCATGGTATTATGCTAGTTAGGCACTTTTCCTTCATTTAGGCATTTAATCAAACATATTGTAGGCATGGTACATGTAAACATCATTGTACAATAATTAAACATCATGGTTCAATTCTAATTTCATCATTCAAAGGTTTAGTCATAGGTTTTTATGAATCTATATCTATAATAATTTAACCCACATAGAATTTATCACCCAACATGGAGTAGAATTCAATTTCTCACTATCCACATGAACAAGAGCAGACCAATCATGAAATTCAGAAGGAAATCCATAAACTTGAATTTAGAAAAGGGATTTTTGGGCTTCATGAATGAAAGAAGTCCATGAATGAACACTATGAATACCTTAGTTTGTGATTTCGTGAGGATTAACAGTGAAACCTTCTTAAATTCGAATCCCCAATAGAAACCATAGCTTGTTCTTGAGAGAAACTTGAGAGAAACTAGTATATTTTAGGTGAATAATAGCTAAATCACGTGTTATTGGGTTTAAATAGGGGTAGGAAATTGACCTTTTTAACCCTTGGATGAGTCTTTTAAAATTGTAAAAATTTCCCAAACTGGACCTTTAGCGCAATACGGTGCTGTCGCACTGTGTCACTGGATTTTGAAAATTGTGAAATTGAGGGATAGTGTGACGCGGGGCCATCGTGTTGCCTCTTTCTTTGTGACATGGAACTTTGGCGTGATGCAGGGAAAATCGCGCTGAGACACTGGAAAACGGACAATTCTAAATTTGGGCCCTGGCGCGATGCGCCATAATCGCGGACCCGAGATTTTCCAAATGGAATTTCCTCTTATGGTACGACGTGCCATTGACTAATATGGAACTTTTTTACAACGGGAACTTTAAATAATCATAACTTCTAACCCGGTTATCGTATTTGGGAAAATCTTATATCGATGGAAAGCTTATTGAATTTCCCACATGACAAAAAGTGAAAATCTTAAAAATTACTCATGGAATAACCATCATTAAATTTAGAAGATAATACTACACATTCTTGAGATGAAATTAGCTAGGAAAAAGTATGGGGTATTAGAATATCTTCTCCTTGAGAACATTCGTCCTCGAATGAGACTGACTAAGAGGGGAGAAAAGATAATTAACATACATACTGAACATGAATAAGTGGAATATGATCTCATGACTAACATGACTGACAAGCTAAACATATAATACTGAACATGCATATCTGATGCATGTGTAACTGATTCATGAATGCATAACTGAGTATTCTGAAGAACTAAGTTTCTCACAATGAGAATCCATGTCTGATGCATAATTACATAACTGAACTTATACATAAGTGCATGACTGAATATTCAAGGGTACTTGATGCCAAGTTTATAATGGGAACATAATCATGAAACTGCGTACCAAGTTTGTGATGAACACTGAACTTGAAACTGGGTAAGCTTAAGGAGAACTGTTACCTTGAGCTTGATCTGAGTTGGTGAAGAAGAGGTGAGGATACTTGGTATGCATGTATGCCTCTTCTTCCCAAGTAGCTCCCTCAATGGGCTGAATTCTCCAAAGAACCTTAACTAAAGGGACTTCTTTGTTCCTCAATCTACGAGTATGATAGTCTAAGATTTTGACTGGAATCTCTTCATAAGAGAGAGTGTTCTGAACTTCAATGCTCTGAATAGGGACTATAACTGATGGTTCACCTATGGACCTCTTGAGAAAAGAGACATGAAAGACTGGATGAACTGAGGCTAGATCTAAAGGCAATTCAAGCCCATAGGCTTCCTTGCCAAAGCGATTGAGAATCTTGATGGGAAAAATATATCGGGGACTGAGCTTTTCCTCCTTGCCGAATCTCTTCACTCCCTTCATGGGAGAGATATTTAGATAGACATGATCACCAATCTAAAACTCGAGATCTTTTCTACGAACATCTGCATAAGACTTTTGTTGACTCTAAGAAAACCGGAGTCTTTATCTAATCAACAGGACTTTTTCTAAAGTGTCGAATACCAAGTCAGAACCTATGACTGAGGCCTCACTAACTTCGAACCAACCAATTCGAGATCTACATCTCCTACCATAGAGAGCTTTGAATAAAGCCATTTGAATACTGGAATGACAGTTGTTGTAGTATAACTTCCCATGAAATCAACTGCATACGCCCTTAGCATATCTTCTAACATCTGAATAGTCCTTTCTGCTTGACCATCTGTCTGAGGATGAAAGGTTGTACTAAGATGAACTTGGGTACCAAAACCCTTTTGGAATGCTTTCCAGAAATAAGAGGTGAACTGGGTACCTCTGTTTGAGATAATGGACAATGGAACACCGTACAACCTGACCAACTCCTTGATGTAGAGTTTGGTGTAATACTCGGCTAAATAAGAGGTATAAACTGGAAAGAAATGAGATAACTTGATCATTCTGTCTATAATGATCCAGACTGAATCATGCTGATGATGAGTTCGAGGAAAACCCATGACGAAGTCCATGTTCACAACCTTCCACTTCTAAGTAGGAATAGTGAACTCCTGCATGGACCCACTAGGCTTCTAATGCTCTATCTTAACCTGCTGATATGTAGAGCACTTAGCCATAAACTCTGCAATGTCTCTCTTCATCTCACTCCACCAATAGATTTCCCATAAGTCATAGTACATCTTTATGGCCCCTAGATGAATAGAGTAGCACGCACCATGTGCTTCTGCAAGAATTTGTTGCCTTAAGTCATCTACACCTTGGGAAAAAACCTCTAATTTATGATCCTGGACTGACTCTTTCAACTTAACAAGGCTGGGATCTCTATCTTGCTTTTCTTTTACCTCAAAAAGTAGATATGATTCTGAACTAGTCTGAACCCATATATCACCCTCTTCTATATCGACTAAGAGAATGCCTAGTCTGGCAAGATGATCGACTTCCTGAGCTAACTTCTTCTTACTATCCTTAACATGAGAAACACTACCCATGGATAGTCTACTGAGAGCGTCGGCCACTGTGTTGGCCTTGCCCAGATGATAAAGGACACTCATGTCATAATCTTTCAAGATCTCTAACCACCTTCTCTGACAAAGATTGAGATCTTTCTGAGAAAAGACATACTGAAGACTTTTATGATCAGTGAACACATCTACATAAACACCGTATAGATAATGACTCCAAATATTCAAGGCAAAGACTACGGCTGCTAACTCAAGATCATGAGTAGGACAATTCCTTTAATGGGCTTAAGCTATATAGAGGCATAGGCTATGACCTTACCATGCTGCATGAGGAAACAACCCAAACCAACTCTGGATGCATCACAATACACTACGAAACCATCTGGACCATCTGGAAGAGCTAATACTAGAGCTAAGTAGAGTCGAGTCTTCAACTCCTAAAAACTCTTCTCACAAGGATATGACCACTGAAACTTGACTTTCTTTTGAGTCAATCTGCACAAAGGGGATGCAATAGAAGAAAATCCCTCAACAAACCATTTGTAATAGCTGGACAAACCCAAGAAACTCCTGATATCTGATAGAGAGATAAGGCGAGGCTAGTTTCTTAATGCTTTAGTCTTTTGAGGATCCACTCTAATGCCATCACCGGAAATGATATGACCATGGAATGCTATTGACCTTAGCCAAAATTTGCACTTACTAAATTTGGTGAATAGCTGATAATCTCTGAGAGTCTAAAGTACTATTCTAAGATGGTCTGTATGATCGTTCTTACTGCGAAAATTAACCAGAGTATCTTCTGTGAAGACTATGACGAACATGTCCAAGTACTGCTTGAACATACGGTTCATCAAGTCCATAAAAGCTGGTGGGGCATTGGTAAGACCAAAGGACATAACTAAGAATTCGAAATGACCATACTGAGTACGAAAAGCTATTTTTGAAATGTCACATTCTCTAACTCTGAGCTGATGATAGACAAATTTGAGGTCTATCTTAGAGAAATAACTGGCACCCAGAAGTTGACCAAACAAGTCATCGATTCTAGAAAGAGGATACATTTTCTTGACCATGACCTTATTGAGTTGACGGTAGTCTGCACACATCCTAAGAGAACAGTCTTTCTTGTATACGAATAATATTGGACCTCCCCACGGGGAAATGTTGGGTCTGATGAATCCCTTATCTAAGAGATCCTTTAACTGTCTTTCAATTCTTTGAGTTCTGATGGTGCCATTCTGTATGTCAGAATAGAGATAGGCTGAGTATCTAGAAGAATATCAATACCGAAGTTTATTACCCTTTTGGGAGAAATTCCTGGAAGATCTTTGGGAAAGACATTTGAATATTTAACTACAACTAGAACTGATTCAAGGCTGGGAGTTTCAAAACTAGTGTCCTTAACTCAAACAAGATGATAGACATATCCTTTAGATATCATTTTTTGTGCTCGAAGGTAGGAAATAAGCTGACCTCTATATGCTGAAGTACTACCCTTCCACTCAAGAATGGGTTCATTCAAAAATTGAAATTGGAATATTCTATTTTTGCAGTCGACTGTAGCATAGAAGGAATAAATCCAATCCATGTCGAGAAGGACATCAAAATCAATCATCTCTCATTCGACTAAGTCTGCTGAAGTGACTTTCTAAAATATCATAACCGAAAAGTTCTTGTATACCCGCTGGGCTATGATGGTTTTATCCACTGTGGTAGAGACTGAAAAGGGTTCTGCTAGGATTTTGGGACTGATTCCAAAATTGCCTGTTATATCGAGAGTAACAAAAGACAAAGAAGCTCCTGGATCTAACAAAGCATAAACAAGCACATGAAAGATCTGTAACATACCAGTAACTATATCAGGAGAATTTTATTAATCCTGTCAGGACTGAAGAGCATAGAGATGATTTGGGCATTGCCCACTAGTAGCACTGGTGGTGGCACCATACTGATTCGAGCGACCGAACTGAGTTGAGAAGCAGAGATGACTCTGATAACCTGACTGAGGGAATTCTCTAACTATGTGGCCTGGCTTGACACAACCGAAATAGACATCACTTCCAGCTCTGTAAGAACTCTTATGGTTTTTACCGCAAGTCTGACAAAGGGGATTTGTTCGCGCATTGCTAACACTGCCCTGAGACCTGGAGCCTAGCACTCTATATCTGTTACCCTTCCTGGACTTGGGAACTGGAGTACTGGCTGAAAAAGGGGTTGGAACTGATGACTTAGGACGAAAATGGGAACGGTTTCCTCCTTCTGATTTTGGTTGACCAAAGTTGAAACTACCTATCTTTGCTCTCTTATTTTGTTTCTCCCTCTGCTTAATCTTCTGCTTCTCTATCTATTGAGCTTGATTCATAAGCCTGGATAAATTCATGTCACTTTTTATCATGGCAGACTACACTTATTTACCATGCTATCATTTACCCCTGAAGCAAACATACTCATCTTGGTCTACTATCTGCAACCACATGAGGGGTATATCTGGCTAATTGAGTAAACTTAAGAGAATACTCTTTCACAATCATATTACCCTACCTAAGGTTGATGAATTATAGCACCTTAGCCTCTCTAAGTTCTTAGAGAAAGAATCTATATCTAAGAATATAGTAACAAACTCCTTCACTCTATAGGACCAGCATCATCTGACCTCTTTGACTTCCACTGTTTGAACCAAGTACGACCCATATCCTACAACTAATATACAACTAGCTTAGTACTCTCAACAGTAGTCACCCCTATGATATCTATCACCTTTTGAACCTGATTAATGAATTGTTGAGGGTCCACTTTTACTTTAGACCCGAGGAAGAATGGAGAATTCATTTGGGTGAAGTCCTGAATCCTAGCTGCGGCCGAATTGGGCCCTGGGTTGGCTAGAATAACTGCTGGCCATTTATTTTGAGCAGCAACTGACTAAGAAAGAGTAGTGAATGCGACCCTGAACTCTGCATGATAAACATGATCGCCTAAAGGATCTTTGGGCTAGGGGCTGCCGGATTTCCGCTTCTTCTTTTAGGAGGCATATTCTATAAAAGAAAGGGGGGAACAAATTAAACTAAGAGATTGACTTAAGATTATGCTCACTGGCATGACATGAATATTGAAAAAATAGAAACTATTCCTAAAATATCTAATAGCCTTTTGCACATAAATATGGCGTGCAACACACCCATGTACAAGACTCTACTAGATGCGGCTTTCAAACTTCCTAGGACTCTATTGAACAACAGGTTCTGATACTAAGTTTGTAATGCCCTAAATCTGGTACCCGGAATGCTACATGGTGCTCATGACCCCGAAGGACCACAAGCTAACCCATGACTGATATCTGTACCTATATACTATATAAAATATTTTATAAAGAAGAAACGTGAACTAAAAGGCCATAAGGTTCAATACGGAACATGATATGAATGAATAACATCTGTATGGAGTAATAGAATACCCAAAAAAACTGAACATACTGTAGTCTGAAACATGATAGTCTAGAAAGCCTCTAACTGATTGAACTGCCTAAGTAAGGAGTTAATGGGACATGTCCCCAACTAACTCCAACTAATAAACTGATTAATGAGATAATAGAGAAATAATCATGTCCTTGAAAGATGAGGACTCACTTCTAACTCTGTTTGCAGATATCTAGAATCTACTGTTGCTCTGGAGCTCGTGTCTCTGAACCTATGGTATAAGAAACCATATCGCAAATGCATCAGTACTTTGAATGTACTGGTATGCATGTAAGGTAGGCCGACTGCATGGAGTTCATATGCATAAACAATAATAATAACTAAATAACTGTCATGATCGTGAGAATACATGAATGAGACATAACAACTGACACTAATACTGTGATAACATGATTACTAAATCTGAATATAACTGATAACACGAGTGACTGTATCTGACATTCCTGATTTTGATGGAACTATTTGAGTTCCGCACTGTATCTAAGTTGACTGTATCTGATAGACCTGAAATATGAACAACTATTTGAGTTCTATTACTGAGACTGATTGACTATATCTGAGAGTCCTGATTCTGTAACATGAAACTGTGGGAAGTAGTTATCTAACAATATGCCCCTGAAACGCTATTATGGCTGAGTTGGGGTCTAATTTGCAACCCCAATTGGAAGGGTGTCAATACCATGCCACACTGGTAAGGATAAGCTGTGGGCGACCCTCATTAGATAGTTTACTCTATACGAGAACAGTGGGGCCCTTATCTGATAGTGCTTATCTACATCATCGGATAATATTGATGTCTCAACCTATGATGGCTACATAGTTTTGGAACGTAAGGATGACTTCTAATAATCACACCCTCAGTTTCCATCCTTGGGTTCACTCGGTGCTAATTCCTACTCCCATCTGAATAGACTCTGAACATGATTTACTGAATTGAACATGGACTGATTTACTGAATTCTGTTGACTAACGGATTACTACTGATATCTGACAATTGATTGAGTTCATGAGATCATGGAGATTTCCTGAGTCATAAGACTATCTGAAGTCTAAGGATTATAGCTTGACTGAGAGTATCGTGAAAACATGACATGGCTCTAGGTACATAACTAATTTTTTGAGTACGAGTACCCCCAGGATTCGATGGAAGGAAACTGACCAAGCATAACTTACTTGAACATATAACTAACATCATAATCCATAATACATTTATAGAAGCATTTCATCAAAACATATGATAGGCATAAGTTAAACATACATGGGGATTTCAAGGTACCATCCTAGTTAGGCACTTTTTCTTCATCTAGGCATTTAATCAAACATATTGTAGGCATGGTACATGTAAACATCATTGTACAATAATTAAACATGATGGTTAAATTCTAATTTCATAATTCAAGGGTTTAGTCATAGGTTTGCATGGATCTATATCTATAATAATTTAACCCACATAGAATTTATCACCCAACATGGAGTAGAATTCAATTTCTCATTATCCACATGAACAAGAATAGCCCAATCATGAAATTCATAAGAAAATCCATAAACTTGAATTTAGAAAAGGGATTCTTGCGCTTCATGGATGAAAGTAGTCCATGAATGAACACTATGCATACCTTAGTTTGTGATTTCGTGAGGATTGAGAGTGAAACCTTATTGAATTAGATCCCCAATAGAAAACCTAGCTTGTTCTTGAGAGAAACTTGTGAGAAACTAGTATATTTTTGGTGAAGAATAGCTAATCACGTGGAACTGGGTTTAAATAGGGGTTTGAAATTGACCCTTTTAACCCTTGGATACATCTTTTAAAATTGTAAAAATTTCTCAAACTGGACCTTTAGCATGACGCGGCGGTATCGCGCCGTGTCACTAGATTTTGACAATTGAGAAATTAAGGAATGGCGCGTCGCGGGGCCATCGCGTTACCACTTTCTTTGTGACTTGGAACTTTGGTGCGACGCGGAGAAAATTTCACTGAGACACTGGAAAATGGACAATTCTGAATTTAGGCCCTGGCGCGATGCGCCATAATCACGGACCCCTACCGTAATTTTCCAAATGCCATTTCCTCTTGTGGCGTGGCGTGCCACTGACTAATATGGCGCTGTTTTATGATGGGAACTTAAAATAGTCGTAACTTCTGACCCGGTTATTGGATTTGGGTGAATCTTATATCACTGGAAAGCTTATTGAATTTCTCACATGAAAAAAAGTGAAAATCTTAAAAATTTCTCATGGAATAACCATCATTCAATTTAAAAGCTAACACTAGACATTCTTGAGATGAAATTAGCTAGGAAAAAGTACTGGGTATTATAAGTACCAACACCATGCAATTGCAAAGACTCAATTGATATTGTAGTTGACCCTTTGAACTCATCCCTAGTTATACCTATATCAATTCAAATGAAATTTGTTGCAACAAATGATTGAGCTGTTGGAAATTTTCAAATAGATATTCATATTTGTTACAACTGATGACATATCTGATTTAATTATCAAATAGGCCTTTACATCTGTTGTAATAAACGATTGAGCTGTTGGAAATTTTCAAATAGATATTGATATCTATTGTAACAGATGACATATATGATTTAATTATCAAATGGACATTTGCATCTGTTGTTACAGATGAATGAGTTGTTGGACTTTTTACAACAAATATTGATATCTATTGCGACAAATGACATATCTCTTTTAAAATATTTTTTATTTTAATTTTAAAGCAAGCTTCTATCCAAAATAAGAAAGATAGATAAAATAGTACTACTAAAGACGG
>NW_025884221.1:0-23063 GCF_002878395.1 Capsicum annuum
GATAGGTCAGCTAGGAAAACTATAGGTTTTCTCTTAGGCTTATAATGCAGGTTAGGGGATAGTATAATACTCTTGTGCCTCTGAATTACTGAAATAAGTGTGTTTACCTGTTGCTCACCCAAATTAGCCATAATAATAACAGGTAGCATATTTTCATTGCCTAAAAACACGTACCGTAAGTGCCCAGGCAATTCTTTCAATTCCAACACCGGTGGCTCTTCAATAAATGGCTTGGCTGGTGGTGTTGGTCGATTAGTAAGTTCAAGGTCTAGCTTTTTAAGAGCATAAGGATATAAACCCATTCCTGGAAAGGCACAAACAATCTCTTCATACTCCTCAATGCCTTCACGATCAAAGTTCATTAGAACTGCGGCTAAAGGCTCGACAATAAGTTGCTTCTCTCTTAACACCTCCTGTTCGTCCTCATAATACACATAAAAAACTGAGGACACACTCTTTTATTCTTGATGCTTCATTTATTTACACACAACAAACTGTACCACTTCATCATTCATCCTGAATAAGAGCTTATTCTCTCTCAAATTAATCAACACATTTTTGGTTGCAAAGAAAGGTCGACCCAATATTATGAGCACCTCAAAGTCCATTTTACAATCCAGAATGATGAAGTTTGCAGGGAAAATAAAGCTGGCTACCTTCACCAACACATCATACAAAATTCCAGCAGGTCATTTTACTGACCTATCCACCATCACGAGTCGCATATTGGTGGGTGTGGGATTTCCCATACCCAATATTCTATATACGTCCAGCGGCATCAAATTAATACTTTCTCCTAGATCATATAATGCCTTGGTGAATTACATAATCTCCAAGGTCTTTGTAGAAATAGCACTACAATGATGGAGATTATCCTCCAATTCGCAGCTCACTGCTCTTTTCTTAGTTACAAGGTCCTTCATGAATTTAACATATCCTGGCATTTGTTTGAGTGCCTCCACCAATGGCATATTTATTGTCAACTACTTGAGCATTGCCATGAATTTGTTGAATTTTGCATCATCATTTTTCTTCTTCAATCGCTGAGGAAAGAGAAGTGGTGGTCTTAGGATAGTTTTCAACACTACCTCCTTTTCCTTTTCTTTCTCTTTTTCTGAAGCATCATCATAATTATCTAGATTCTTAGACTCCACTGGACCTCTTTCTTCCTATTTATCATAAACTACCTTATCAACTACATAGTTGCCCATAGAAGGGTCAGGTAATATCTTACCACTTCTAGTGGTAATCGCCATACATGACCCATCATTCTGTAGATTTTGGACTGTATCACTTGGTAATATTCCTCTCTTCCTCTGGTGGAATGCTGCGAAGAGTTGGCTCATCTGCTGCTCCAACTATTTAATTGCGGCAGAGTGCGAGTTTACCAACTAACTAATAGATGATAGATCAGTCTTCATGGTAGTCATGCCATAGTTGGTAACTTCCACTCCCTTCAACAACTTAGCCTTCATGTCTTCCATGGACATCTTTTCAGAACTTGTTGTAGCAGTCTCACGATTTCAAGGAGGGACATAGAGCTCACTTCTATCATTATTGTTCCTCTAATTTCCCTTCTTCCTATCTTTATAACCATGCTTATTATAATAATTCCAACCTTGATTCCCTTGGCCATTGCCTCAGAAACCCTCCTGATTATTAACATAGTTTGTCTCTTCGTCTGCATCAACATTAACTCTGTCTTGAGATCCCACAACTTTTACCTTCTCAGCCTTTCCTGATAGCAAGTGCTTGGTTAGTAAGTCCATCTGTGTTTTAAGGTAAGCCATGTCTTGGTCACACTCCTCATCTCTTCTGTGTTGTTCTGTAGTAATACCCCCAGACACAGTGGGGCTAGCTACTACAGAGTCTCTGGTATGTCATGCCCAACTCTGTTTGGTCATTCTTTGTAGCATCTCTGAAGCCTCTGGGAATGTAAGATCAACAAATGTACCACCACCAATATTATCTACAATTGGCTTTGTCACAGAGTTAAGAGCCCTGTACAAAGACTACATCAAGTGTATGTCTATCATATTATGGTTCGGACACTATGTCAACTTTTTCTTAAATATTTCCCAGGTTTCATGCAAATCTTCAGTTGGGAGCTGCCTAAAGTTGTTGATCCATCCCTCAACTGCAACCTCCTGGAAGGCAGAAAGAACCTTTTCTAGAAAATCTCATTTCAACTGCCTCCAGTTAGTTATAAAACTGGGTGTCAGCTCATTTAGCCATAAAGTTGCCTCTCCAGACAGAGACAATGGAAATAATCTCAACCGGATAGCATTCTGGCCCACTCCTTGGTTATCAAAAGATTTATAGATGGTCACAAAATTCACTAAATACAAGTTTGGGTCATCCCCAGGAAAGCCACTAAACAACCCTTTCGGATTAAGGAGTTGAATCATAGTACTCGTAATGTTGAATTTAGCCCTAGGTGACAACGGTAGAGGAATGATTGCACCTGTTGTACCTTCTCCGTCCATTCTATCATCATCATCATTGAGGTCATACTGGACCAGCTGGTACTCTTGCCTTTCTCGGAATGGACAGTTCCTATTAACATTACATCGTACTGGTGCAGTTACTTGCTCTGCACGCCTTAGGTTAACAGGATTTTGCAATTCCTCATCTCCAAGATCTTCATCCTCAGTATTTTGATGTTGTGCTTCCTGACCAACATTTTCCATATTCACCTGAGCTCTAGCTAAGGTTGCCAATTTGTTAGCCTTTTGCTGTTCTGCCATTCTTCCAATTCGTTGCAGTTCCGGATTAAGTGGTAATAATGGTTCTCTGGAACTTCTGGTGCTTGGCATACACTATAAAAATCCTACAATAAACAAAAACAACAAATAAACGTCAAAACTAGGAAACTTGACTAAAAGTCAATTAGCACACCCAACTTTAATTTACAACTATATTTCCCGGCAATGGCACCATTTTTTATAATGCTCAAACTACACCTCTCTAATGAGAATGTAAGCGATCATTGTCAATATAAAACCCAACTAGGTTAGTGTCGAATTCCACAAGAAATATGGTGTGAACTTAAGTCGTTTGCAATTTAATTAACTGATAGCTGGATGTTTCTAGAAATGAGGATTTTTAGTTTAGGAAGTAATTGTTGGTCACTTTAGTTACACTGTTCGTAATCAAGAGTTTATGGAAAAACCAAAATTATGTTCACTAGGGGTTTTGGTACTTGACAGATGCTAATGGTGGTTTAAGATTCTCACAGTAGGTAGGACAACAAATTATCTTTATCGAAGTTATGCCTAAATATATCTCGACCTACTTAAGCATTTAATTACCTAATCCTCTTGGACTTGGGGAATTTATATTGATGACCAGATGTTACCTCAGGTTAATCAACTTTGTTACACGTCAATTATTAAATGGAAGTTTTTAGTGCTTCCAAGTCCCTGTTAATAATTCACTTTCACTATATTTGATTTCTTTCTCAACCAAATCAAAGAAGGTGTTATCTATCGTTTGCAACCAATAGACGATACTTAAAACCTCAGAATTATCAAGGAGTCCTACCACCTTTTGAATCTTGAACACTCAGCACCTTATCAAGACTTAACCCTAGATCCCATAATTCAGGTTAAAGAAATTTAGCTACTCGTGATGTAATAATCAAAACAACTAGTTATATTCATGATTTGAAAGATAAACTTACCATAAGATGAATAGAAACTAGAGATTCTCAGATTAGATCACAATAGTAATCCCAAAATAATGATGATAATCTCTTCAAAGTAATTGTTTGTTCAAGTCAAGAAACTAGAGAGAAAATATCAAAATACGTGTCTCCAAAAGATGTTTGAAACTCCTTAGAAAACCCTAAAAAGACTTTAAATAGTTCAGCCAAAATAAGGAAACAAAATCATAGAGTTTAATAATCTCTCAAATTAGGTGACGACATTCGTGACAACCTATCAGGAGGCTGATGACTTATCACAAATGTCATCAGCTCCTCTTTGATTTTGATACTCGCTGCTTTAGGCTGACGACAAATAGTGACGTTCTATCAACTCCTTGATGACTTATCACGAATGTCGTCAAGTCTCTACCTCAGCTCTCATGTTCTGCATTAGGCTGATGGCAATTTTGACGACCTATCAGCTCCTTGATGGCTTATCATAAAATGTTGTCACAACTCTTAACTCAAGTACATTCTCTGTCTGAGGCTGACAATGATGCTGATAACTTATCACAGGGCTGCCGACTTATCAGAAATGTCGTCAGCCATACTTCTCTTCGAATTACTTCAGATTTTAACTCCTTTTCTTCCATCCTTGTTGGTTGTCTTGCATCATAGCTTCTACTGTAAAATCAAACTTAAAACAATCAAAAATGACAAAAGTTGCTTAAGACTTTATAATTATTCTTAGTTAAAAGCCTCAAATGTGTTAGCATTAGCTCACACATCAACACCCTCAACTTAAAATAATTGATTATCCTCAAGCAACTCAACACAACTAAGAGAATATAAAGTACATTTAGCAGTTAATCATCCATATCATCTCAAAACACTTTTACCCTCTCCAAGGTCAGTCAATTCAAGAACACCAATGCAACACATAGAAATTAATATACGGCATTAATTTAGTTATATTTACTATGCATATACCAGTGTTACATTCTCCAAACAAGTTAGCAACTTCCAACATGTCTGGTATGCCCTCACAGCCAAAAAGTCCCCCTCATCTCATATCAATTATCCTACATGTAACCATGGGGACAATCAAAACACTCACTCTCAGAACGAATTTCCAACCAATGTATGCCAAGTACCATAGGCTTTCCCTTATTTTCATTACCCAGATCTTTAGATAGGTCAGCTAGGATCACTATAGGTCTTCTCTTAGGCTTGTAATGTAGGTTAGGGGCTAGTATGATACTCGATGGTATTTAAAGAGACTAAGCCTCCTTGATACTACACTAGATTTTTGGGATTTCACTCATTAGCCTTTTCATCTCTTCTCTTTTATTGATCACACTTATTTAGGCTGGGTGCGGTCTTTTTCACAATCACTTATTCTTTTTCATAATTTTTCTTTTTCTTGTACTTTTCCTCCACACCCAGCTTTTTTTTCTTTTCTTTTATGCTACCTTTCTTCATACTCATTCTATATCTCACACCCCTATGATAGCCACCCTCAACTTAGGCCATTTTCCTAAGTTAAGATGCGCAGTGTCCAAGGAGGACCACAGCCAAAATAAGTTCATTGTGATCTAAATGGGAAGGTGATAGGTGTCATAAAAAATAGGCTAATCAGGATCAAAATAGGGATCAAGAGATATTATGCACATAGGGAAGGTCATTTAGTCTAAAGTGAGCTCATATCAAAACGGCCTATGATCCTTTCCTAGCCCCTATCCTTCAACCTAGGTATGACTAACCGGGTAAGTTCTGGCTTCAGCACACAGAGGGAACTAAGTAACATCTCATACATACTTGGCACATAGGTATATCGCAATCTACTACTCATTCAGTTCCTGTAGCTGTTTAGCAATGATTATCATGTTACTATAACTAATGCCATACAAAGATGCATAGTGGTCACACTTAAATACAAATCACACATTTAAAGAAGTATACCACTTGAAGAGGTGTACAAAAATCACAAAATAATTCAACTGCCTCAAATACAAGTATTTCTCCTAGTCGGCTACAAAATTTTACAACAATAATTTACCCTACACCCTTAACTTAAAATCAAAGAAAATCTAAAATTAGGATTAGAGTATACCTAGAATAGATCAATCCCGGGGGTCATGGGTTGCCTCCCATGCAGCGCCTGGTTTAACGTCACGGCATGACTCAGGTATCTCGATTACTTCAGACTTCATCAAGGCATATAGTAGTGATATTTTTCATTGATTATTTTGGACCAATATAAAGTTTGACTCGTTGACCATTTACTTTGAAGGTACTTCCATCTTCAATTTCAAGTTCCACTACCCCAGATGAGTAGACTTGACTAATGCTAAAAGATCCTGACCACTTAGATTTAAGTTTACCTAGGAATAGTTTGAGTCTGGAATTAAACAGAAGCACCAAGTCACCCTTTTGGAAGTCTCGTTTCTCTATCCTCCAATCATGGTATTTTTTCATCTTTTCTTTATATATGTCCACTCGTTCATATGTCGTGAGAGGGAATTCATCCATCTCATTTAGTTGTCCCAGTCTCAGCTCTCCTGCCTCCTTCCAACTTAAATTCAGCCTTTTAATTACCCATAAGGCCTTGTGCTCCAGCTCTATTGCTAAGTGGAAAGCTTTTCCATAGACCATCTAAAATGGTGACATGCCAATAGGTGTCTTAAAAGAATTTTGATATGCTCACAAGGCATCATCGAGCTTTCGAGACCAATCTTTCTGACTAGCATTCACCATTTTGGCTAGGATGGGTTTAATTTCTCGATTCGACACCTCCACTTGCCCACTAGTTGCTGGGTGATATGGAGTGGATACTCTATGCTATTTCACCCTATATTTTGGTAAAGTTGCTTGAAATTCTTTGTTGTAAAAATGAGATCCTCCATCACTTATAATAGTGTGTGGTACTCCAAAGCGAGAAAAAATGTTCTTATTGAGAAAAGCAACAACTCTCTTTCCTTCATGATCAGACAAGGCAACAGCTTTGACCTATTTCAAGACATAGTCAACAGCAACTAAAATATACTTCATCCCACACGAACTTACAAAAGGACCTATGAAATTGATGCCCCAGACATCAAACAATTCAACTTCAAGCATCTTAGTCAAAGGCATCTCATGACTTTTGGAGATTGAACCCTGCCTCTGACATTGGACACATTTCAGCATAAACTTATGGGCATCCTTGAATAATGTTGGCCAATAGTAACCACTCTGCAACACCTTCCTAGCCATTCGGTCACCTGCATGGTGACCTCCAACTGGGGAAGCATGACATGCTTCCAATATGCACAATACATCAACTTTCGGCATGCATATCCTTATAATATTATTTACACATCACCAAAAAAGATATGGCTCATCCCAGAAGTAATGTGTCACATTATATAGGAATTTCTTTCTTTGATGGAAGGAAAGATTTTCTGGGATGACCTCACTCACAACATAATTTGCAAAATTAGCATACCAAGGCAATTTCTCCACAGCAGCAGCAAAGATCTCCTCATCAGGAAAGGCATCATTTATCTCCATTTTATCACTAATTGCCTGGTCACCTTCCATTCTAGACAGATGATCTGCAACTTGGTTTTCACACCCTTTTCTATCTTTGACTTCAAAGTTAAATTCTTGTAGCAGCAACACCCATCTAATCAGCCTTGGTTTTGCATCCTTCTTGGCTATCAAATACCTCAAAGCAGCATGATCAGTGTGAACCACCACCTTAGTCCCAAGCAGATAAACCCTGAATTTCTCAAAAGCATATACTACAGCCAGAAACTCCTTCTTAGTGATGGTGTAGTTCTTTTGCGCTTCATTCAATGCTTTGCTGGCATAATATATTGGATGAAATAGTTTGTCCTTGTTTTGTCCCAATACAGCTCCAAGGGCAACACTGTTTGCATCACACATGATCTCAAATGATTTTGACCGGTCTGGTACAACAATAATAGGGGCCCCAACCAGCTTCTTTTTAAGGCATTCAAATGCCTTCAAGAAATCATCATCAAAGGAAAACTTCACTTCTTTCTTCAAAAGTTTGCAAAGTGGATTTGCAACCTTTGAAAAGTCTTTTATAAACCTCCGATAGAAGCCAGTATGTCCAAGAAAACTACGCACTCCCTTCACTGAAATGGGAGGTGGTAATTTCTTAATAACTTCCACCTTGGATCGATCAACTTCTATCCCTTTTGCTGAAATTTGGTGACCGAGAACGATGCCCTTCTTTACCATAAAATAATATTTTTCCCAGTTAAGCACCAAATTAAATTCACACATCGTTGCAAGGTTATACTCAGGTTTTCCAAAAACACCTCAAATAAATCTCCTACCACAAAGAAATCATCCATGAATACCTCTATGGTGTCATCCACCATATCTGAGAAAATAGGTATCATGCACGCTGAAAAGTAGCGGGTGTATTGCATAGCCCAAATGGCATTCTTTTAAATACAAAGGTGCTATATGGACATGTGAATGTCGTCTTATCCTGATCTTCAGTAGCAATAAGGATTTGGTTGTATCCAGAATAACCATCCAAAAAAGTAATACCATCCCCTTCCAGCCAATCGATCAAGTATTTGGTCCATAAAAGGCATAGGGAAATGGTCTTTCAGAGTCTATGCATTTAGCTTACGATAATCCATGCAAACTCTTGACCCAGTCACAGGCCTGAGTGGAATCAACTCATTTCTTTCATTTGCAACCACAGTCATGCCCCCTTTTTTGGGCACGCATTGAACTGGGTTCACCCATTTGCTGTCAAAAATAAGGTAAGCCACTCCTATATCTAACCACTTAATAATCTCCTTCTTAACCACCTCTTGTATTGGTAGGTTACGATGGCGCTAATGCTCTATGGTTGGAATACAATCTTCCTCAAGTTGTATTTTATGCGTGTAGATACCAGGGGGAATGCCAGTAATATCTACGATGGTCCATTCTGTACCTCTCTTGTGCCGCTGAAGTATTGAAATAAGTGTGTTTACCTGTTGCTCACCCAAATCAGCCGCAATAATAACAGGTAGCGTGTTTCTGTTGCCCAAAAACACGTATCGTAAATGCCCAGGTAGTTCTTTTAATTCCAACACCGGTGGCTCCTCAATGGATGGCTTGGCTGGTGGTGCTGGTCGATAAGCAAGGTCAAGGTCTAGATTTTAAGGAGCATAAGGATATGAACCCATTCCTGACAAGGCATAAACAGTCTCTTCATACTCCTCAATGCCTTCATGATCAAAGTTCATCAGAACTGCAGCTAAAGTCTCGACAATAAGTTGCTCCTCTTTTGACACCTCCTGTTCGTCCTCATAATACACATCAACTACTGAGAACATACTCTTTTATTCCTGCTGCTTCATTGATACACACACATCAAACCATACCACTTCATCATTCATCCTGAATAAGAGCTCATTCGCTCTCAAATCAATCAACACACTTTCGGTTGGGAGGAAAGGTTGACCCAATATTATAGGCATTTCAAAGTCCACCTCGTAATTCAGAATGATAAAGTCTATGAGGAAAATAAAGCTGGCTACCTTCATCAACACATCATACAAAATTCTAAAAGGTAATTTTACTGACCTATACGCCATCACGAGTCGCATGTTTGTAGGTGTGAGATTTCCCATACCTAACTTTCTATATACGGCCAGTGGCATCAAATTAATGCTTGCTTCCAGATCACATAATGCCTTGGCGAATTCCATAGTCCCAATTGTATAGGGAATAATAAATGCGCTTGGGTCTGGCTTCTTCTGCACCAAGGTCCTTGGAGAAATAGCGCTACAATGATGGAGATTATCCTCCAATTCGTAGCTTACTGATCTTTTCTTAGTTACAAGGTCCTTCATAAATTTAGCATATCCTAGTATTTGTTCAAGGGCCTCTATCAATGGCACATTTGTTGTCAGCTGCTTGAGCATTTCCATGAATTTGTTGAATTTTGCATCATCAGTTTTCTTCTTCAATTGTTGAGGAAAGGGAGATGGTGGTCTTGGGATAGTTTTCAACACTACCTTCTTTTCCTTTTCTTTCTCTTTTTCTGGAGCATTATCAGAATTATCCAAATTCTCAGACTCCACTTGACCTTCTTCTTCCAGTTCATCATCAACTACCTCATCAACTACATGTTTGCCCACAAAAGGGCTAGGTAATATCTTACCACTTCTAGTGGTAATCGCCATACATGAGCCATCATTTTGCAGATTTTGGACCGTATCACTTGGTAATATTCCTCTCTTCCTCTGGTGGAATGCTGCAAAGAGTTGGCTCATCTGCTGCTCCAACTATTTGATTGCAGAGGAGTGTGAGTTTACCAACTAACTAATAGATGATAGATCAGTCTTCATGGTAGTCACGCCATAATTGGTAGCTTCTACTCCCTTCAACAACTTAGCCATCATATCCTCCATGGACATCTTTTCAGAACTTGTTGTAGCAGCCTCACAATTTCCAGAAGGGACATAGAGCCCGCTTCTATCATTATTGTTCCTGTAATTTCCCTACTCCCTATCTTTATAGCCAGGCTTATCATAATAATTTTGACCTTGATTCCCTTGGCCATTGCCTCATAAACCCCCCTGATTATTAACATAGTTTGCTTTTTCTTCTGCATCAACTCTGTCTTGAGATCCCACAACTTTCACCTTCTCAGTCTTACCTGATAGCAAGTGCTTGGTTAGAAATTCCATCTATGTTTTAATATTAGCCATGTTTTGTTCACGCTCCTCATCTCTTCTGTGTTGTTCCACAGTAATACCCCCAGACACAGTGGGGCTAGCTACTACAGAGTCTCTGGTATGCCATGCCTAACTCTGTTTTGTCATTCTTTCTAGCATCTCTGAAGCCTCTGGGATTGTAATATCAACAAATGAACCACCACTAGCATTATCTACAATTGGCTTGGTCACAGAGTTAAGACCCCTGTACAAAGTCTCCATCAAGTGTATGTTTGTCATATTATGGTTCGGACACTATGTCAACTTCTTCTTGTATCTTTCCCAGGTTTCATGCAAGGCTTCAGATGAGAGCTGCCTAAAATTGCTAATCTCATCCCTCAACTGTACCTTCCTGGAAGGTGGAAAGAACCTTTCTAAGAAATCTCCTTTCAACTGTCTCCGGTTGGTTATAAAATCGAGTGTCAGCTCATTTAGCCATAAAGTTGCCTCCACAAACAAAGACAATGGAAATAATCTCAACTGGATATAATTCTGGCCCACTCCTGGTTTATCAAAAGATTTATAGATGGTGAAAAAATTCACCAGATGGAAGTTTGGGTCATCCCCAGGAAGGCCACCAAACAACCCCTTCAGATTAAGAAGTTGAATCATAGTACTCATAATGTTGAATTTAGCCTCAGGTGCTAACGGTGGAGGAATGATTGAACCTATTGCACCTGCTCTGTCCATTCTATCATCATCATCATTGAGGTCATACTGGACCAGCTGGTACTCTTGCCTTTCTCGGAATGGATAGTTCCTATTAATATTACATCGTACTAGTGTAGCTAGTTGCTCTATACGCCTTGGGTTACCAGGATTTAGCAACTCCTCATCCCCCAGATCTTTATCCTCAGGATTTTGATGTCGTGCTAGTTGACCGACATTTTACATAATCACCTGAGCTCTACCTAAGGATGGAAATCTGTCAGCCTCTTACTGTTCTCTTCCAATTTGTTGTGGTCCCAGATTAGTGGTAATAATGGTTATCTGGAACTTCTGGTGCTTGGCATACACTACAAAGATCCTGCAATAAACAAAAACAACAAATAAACATAAAACTAGGAAACTTAACTAACAGTCAATTAGCGCACCCAACTTCAATTTACAATCGTATTCCTTGGCAACGGCACCATTTTTGATAACTCTCAAACTACACCTCTCTAATGAGAATGTAAGTGATCGTAGTCAATGTAAAACCCAACTAGGTTGGTGTCGAATCCCACAGGGAATATGGTGTGAACTTAAATCGTTTGCAATTTAATCAACTGATAGTTGGATGTTTCCTGAAATGGGGGTTTTTAGTTTAGCAAGTAATTGTTGGTCACTTTAGTTACAGTGTTTGTAATCAAGAGTTTATGAAAAAACCAAAATTATGTTCACTAGGGGTTTTGGTACTTGACAGATGCTAATGGTGGTTCAATATTCTCACAGTAGGTAGGACGACAAGTTATCTTTATCGAAGTTATGCCTAAAGGTCTCTCGACCTACTTAAGTATTTAATTACCTAATCCTCTCAAACTTGGGAAATTTATATTGATGACCAGATTTTACCTCAGGTTAATCAACCTTGTTACAGCGTCAATTATTAAATGAAAGTTTTTAGTTTTTCCAAGTTCATGTTAATAATTCACTTCCTACTATATTTGATTTCTTTCTCAATCAAATCAAAGCAAGTGTTATCTATCATTTGCGACCAATAGACAATACTTAAAACTTTAGAATTATCAAGGAGTCCTACCACCTTTTGAATCTTGAACACTCAGCACCTTATCAAGACTTAACCCTAGATCCCATAATTCAAGTTAAAGGAATTTAGCCGCTCATGATGTAATAATCCGAATAATTAGTTATATTCATGATTTAAAAGATAAACTTACCATAACATGAATAGAAACTAGAGATTCTCAGATTAGATCACAATAGTAATCCCAAAATAATGATGATAATCTCTTCAAAGTAATTGCTTATTCAAGTCAAGAAACTAGAGAAAGAAAATATCAAAATAAGTGTTTCCAAAAGATGTTTGAAACCCCCTAGAAAACCCTAAACAAGACTTTAAATATTGTATCCTAAATAAGGAAACAAAATCATAGAGTTTAATAATCCCTCAAATTAGGTGACGACATTCGTGACAACCTATCAGGAGGCTGACGACTTTTCACAAATGTTGTCAACTCCTCTTTGCTTTTGATACTCGCTGCTTTAGGCTGATGACAAACTATGACGTCCTATCAACTGCTTGATGACTTATCATGAATGTCTTCAAGTCTCTACATCTGCTCTCATGTTTTGCCTTAGGCTGATGGCAACTTTGACGACCGATCAGCTCCTCGACGGCTTATCACAAAATATCATCACAACTCTTAACTCGGGTGCATTCTCTGTCTGAGGTTGACGATGAAGCTGACTGATGACTTATCAGAAATATCATCAGCCACACTTCTCTTCGAATTACTTCAGATTTCAACTCTTTTGCTTCCATCCTTGTTGGGTCTCTTGCATCATAGCTTCTATTGCAAAATCAAACATAAAATAATCAAAAACGATAAAAGTTGCTTAAGACTTTGCAATTACTCTTAGTTGAAAGCCTCAAATATGTTAGCATTAGCACACACATCATACAACAATCTATTGATGCATAGCATGAATTAAGTTAATCCATGCCCAGAATAATATCAAATCTACCATCTCTAACTCTATTAGATCTGCTAGTATGATCTTATGGAGGATAGTGATAGGACACTTCTTATAGACTCATCTTACAATAACTGACTTACCCCCTAGGATGGATATTGTGAAGGGCTTAGAGAGATTTTCAGGGTCTACCCCAAAATTTACAGCAACTAAGGTAGTTACATAAGAGAGATTTTATCTAGGGTCTAACAACACATATACATCAAGGTAAAATTCACAAAGCATACCAGTGACAACATTTGGTGAACTCTCTGCTCCTGACAGGATGGTAAAGCATAGAATCGATTCTGGCACTGACCGCCATTTGTACTGGATGATGGCCCCTGTGGATAAAGTAGGTGGCCTAGTTGAGCTGGTGCATTAGTAACCTGAACCTGAGGACAAACATATTTATTTCCCTGCTTAGCATACGGACACTTTTTGACCCTGTGGCCCAACTTACCAGGATGGCTTCTAACACTCTTTACACATGTCGGGTAAACAGTTCTCTCGACTACACTGTTCTAAGGCGTGGAATTTGATATCCTGCCCCACTATTCCTAGATAGTCCTAGGTGTAGGGGCACTGGCTAAAGATGGCGTTGTTACTGATGAATGACCCTAAAACTGCAAACTGCTTCCTCCTCTAGACCTTGGTTGAATATACTTAAACTGTCCAGTCCTAGCCTTCTTATGTATTTTCTATCTTTTCTTCAACTTTTATGCCTCAATCTGTTGAGCATAAGTCATCAATCGAGAAATATCCATATCTCCAACCAGCATAGCAATTCTACACCCCTTAACTACTAAATCAGACACCCCAGTAACAGACTTGCTCATACGAGCTCTAGAGTCAGTTAACAACTCGGGGGAATACTTAGACAACTGAGTGAACTTGAGGCAGTACTTCTTTACTGTCATAAAGTCTGCCTCAGGTTCATGAAATCCTTCACCTTAGCCTTCTTCATCTCATGCGGCAAGAACCTGTCCAGAAAAATATTCTGAAACACCTGCCAACTCATAGGAGTTGCATTCTCACCTCCACCTTCCTTTCACATAATAACCCAATCATAAGAAACATTCTTTGGCCTATAGGAGGCCAACTCTACACTCTTCTCTTCAATCACATATATAATCTGAGTAATTTTTCTTAGCTCATCAAAAAGGAGTTGAGGATCCTCATCCACCTTTGACTCATGGAAATCAGGTGGATTCATCCTCATAAAGTCTCAAATTTTGGTTGTATCTAAATTACCATTTTGCTAAAGTGTAAATGTTGCCTTTTGGTTGCCCTAAATATTGGCATTCACAGCTTGGGCCAATGCTTGGAAGGCAGCCCAAAATTCAGCATGAGACACATTTTCATTCAGAGGATCGGTGTGCAGGGATGGTTAGTCATCATTTCTGCGGGCTTCAGCTCAGCAAGGAGGCATATTTTGTCACGTAAAAGTATGAGTCAAGGCAGATAGATACACTGTAAGCACGATAGATCATGAAAGAAATGATGATTCCTAACTCATTTCGAAAGTACCCCTTGGACGTCACATAGTGCTCGAGACTACAAATAGTCCCAAGCTAACCCATTAAGCCTACTTAACTTGAAACTCGTAAGAAAAGTGAACTAACATAAATAGAACTTGAAGGTAAACAACAACATATCTTAATAAAAGTCTTTAACTTAGGAATCTTTAAGAAACTTTTTGAACTTAAAATTTAAATAGTCTGACAAGCCTCTATTACTGACTAGAGAGCCACTGGGACAGACCCCAGCTGACCCAAACATAAACTGAAATCATATAACTAAAACACTCCATCAATAAATAGGACTCAGATAAACTGGGTCCTCTGACTATGAGGACTCACCAAAAGTTAGGATGTAGGTGATGATGCCATGGTCAATCGTACTACTAGAAATAAGCACCAGAACGTACATTTTAAGACAATGTACAACATAGACATATATGTGGGCCAGTACCTCTGGAATGTACTAAGTATGGGGTGAATGCATAAGTATATCAATAGCAAAATATACATACACACACACATATATACATATATATATATATATATTCAAACGATGCATGCCAAGTGTAAATGACTCACCTTATACTTGAAATAAACAAGGACTGCAAAATCATGGACATGGACAATAAAGCATAAAGATAAACTTTGTGAGCCATAACACTTAGCTATAAAAGCTTTACTTTTATCTTTTATTTTGAGATATTCTTCTAACTGACATAAACCATGTGAGCTATCATGGATTCTAATGTTTTATCCACATTAGAGAGAGTTTTCTACCCTTGTCATCGGAATAGAACCTTAGTCTTAGTGATCACTTTACTTCATCAATATTGAAAAAAAGCTTAACCTACGATGGCTCATAGTTTCTAAGAACTTAGGATACGCTCAGACGCATTCCATTCTTGGTGCTAAAGATTACTCCCATAATACTTATATGCTTGTACTTTAGGAAATCCACCGTAAAATAGCATAAGGGTTTATAAACTGAGAACCAGTTATGCTTTTTTTTCTTTAAATCATAATCAAAATGCACAAATGTGGATTTTATATCTTATCTTATTATCAAAAGATCAATCTTTACTTTAGATCATATCATAAAACTTATCAATGGAACTTAAGAGCATAATCTTCTTGTAAACTCAACACTTATACTTAAGACTTAGAAATTCATGCTTTAAATTGAAAATTCATAACAAAACTTCATGCCCAATAATCACATTGAAATCTTTCCACAATCCCAGTCAAGATAATAAATTCAAAATCACAATATGAATATTATAAGTTAAAACATGAATATAAGCACTTCTTGATGCACTTAAAGCTTTTAATCTCATGGTAGTATTATATTTTAAGAATATGGCTATGTGGGTATGAACCCTAATTCAAAATAAAGAATTACAATCTTAAAATCATGTATTTTGGGCACAAAGATGAAAGAATAATCTTGTTCATAAACCCCATATACCTTAAGCTTCCCGACTTATGTAGAAAGCTTGAAGCTTAGGACTTAAAGGATGAACTTATGAGAGAACCCTAATCTTGATGTTTCCTAATATTCTTGACAATGGGAGGAGGGAAAGCATTGTATTTGATTGGAAAGAGTAGGAAAATAACGCCTCTTTGAGGGTTATAAGTCGTGGATGGGAAGTTATAAGAGAGTAAAAGACTAAAAATCCCTTCGCTAAATTTAATAGAAAAAGTTCATCAGTCTTTACTACTCTACCATACGACTCGTATAGTAAGATACGACTTAGCTCTTTAACTCGTAAGCTTAGCAGACTCAAGAAGACACACACTGGTCAACATACGAGTTCTACTTACGACTAGTATCATCTTCATACGACTCTTAATCTCTTACTCGTACCTTGGACAGAACATTAGGAAGATCACACTGATGAATGTACGACTTCACATCATACTATTCGTACCCTACTTAACGACTTCTAGGGGTAGAGTCGTATCCATAATAGAAACACACAGTCTTGCATACGACTACAACATACCATTCATATGGTGTAGGTACGACTCAAAAGAGAAGTCGTATGATGCACAAAAACTCCAGACACGAGGTATTACATAAAAATTTCTTAAGAGATCTTTTTAATTTTTAATTATTTCAAATCTAATCAATTATACATACTCATAAGTATATACACAATTTTTTGTAATTTTCGTCACTCACGTATTTTCAGTCCTCTAAAATATTTGATTGTTACATAATATATTCTAAATGAAATAATACTTTCATTTTTCTTAAAAGAAAGTAGAGAAAAAAAGATTCCATAAAACTGGATTTATTTTCATGCATATTTTTAATAAGTTTCAAATTTATTTATTATTTGTATATATAACATAAATCTAATTATATGAACCTCGTATTCTCTTTTTATCTTATTTTATCATTTTCATTTTTTATTAAATTATTTATCATTAATTCTTTTTTTGCGTGTGTGTTTTTTTTTTCTTTACATCCCTACATATGCAATTTTAGAAAAAGAAAGGTTTAGCAAATTGGAGTTTCATCTTTTATTTTATTTTGTGTAATTTCTTTTACATTTTAATAGATTAATTATTAGGCAATTTGAAATGAGTTTTTAATAAGTTAAAACTCTTAAAGGTTATTAAATAATGGGAAACACAATAAATGATAGTTAATATAGAGTAATTATTTTAAAAAGTAACTCTTTTTTTAAATATATAGCTCATCATAGGTGAAAAAAAATAAAAAATATCAAAATATTAATAAAAAATATAATTAATATTTTTTATCATAGAGAGATGTCGCAAAATCTTGTCTGTGTCTAAGATAAAGGGAAAAAATAAGATGCATTACCAGCTTCGAAAATTTATTTTTTTTTATAAGAGATTATTTAAGGTTCAGAGAAGAATTAAGATTTCTCTCTTGAGGAAGAAAATGAAATAAAAGAGACAATCACTACGTGAAATCATTGTTATCTTAGCAACACTTCTATTTTTTTTAAGTTGTAAGCTTGAACAGTTTAGGCTAATGGACAATAGAAAGTAGTAATAATCTTTAAAAAAATTATAAAATGTGAAAAATCAAGAACTACAGTTTTACGTAAATAAACAACCTTCTTATGAATCAAAATGTCATTTGAAAATTATAAACTAATGTTACATTCTCATATTTTATCAAAAATTTGACTAAAGTTGACCTACATAATTGTGGAATGATACATAGATACTTCTTTAAGTATCACACTTATACGTTTGTCTCCTTCCCTTGCTTCTATTTCACAATATAAATACTCTGGTCTAGACACACATAAAAAGTGGACCTCGCAAACGAAAAAAAAACAGAAAAATAGTTAACTAAATAAAAATAACTTTTTATGAATGTTATATTGTGAATTGAAGAGGAAAAAGAAATATCATACATACAAATAATTACTCTCGAAAGAATCTTAAACAATAATAGTTAGATTCTTGTCATATCAATATCCTACTTCATTTGTATGTCAATCGAGCCTTAAGAGAACAAAACAAAAAAAAAATTGTTGCATGAAACAAAAAAGAAGGACGACCAATTGTTAACTAAAAGTATTAGAGCAGTTGAAGATGAAATTTAATAAATTGAAAGTATAAAAAATAATGCAATTTAAACTATAGCTTGACCGGTAAGATTTTTTTCGGTTGCTATATGGTATGTCTCATACCCATAGAGAGATGAGGACAAAAAAAAAACTATCATAGTAGTAATCTTCTTTTTATCTACAATAAAAATCTTAATAAGATTAGGATAAAGAGAAATACAAGACTGCAAAAAATTAATTAATAAACTACACATCTATAATCTATATCTATAATCTATAATATATTAAAAGTGTAAAGGGCCTTAGAAATAAGGAAAATTTTTAAATATAGAAAAAAAAAATTGTACGACAAATATGGTTCAAATTGATGTGTCTCTCTTAGCCTCTGACAGCAAGGAAAATAGGTACAGTATGGCAAAGGCAAAAGTGATAATTGATCAACCACTTGAAACTTCTCATGATAAAATATATATGTGCTTACACTAAAATATATGTTTATGTTTACATTATTATATTAAA
The DNA here is from genome assembly GCF_002878395.1 of Capsicum annuum. NCBI lineage: Eukaryota > Viridiplantae > Streptophyta > Magnoliopsida > Solanales > Solanaceae > Capsicum > Capsicum annuum. Next base: position 18,656 of record NW_025884221.1, read on the forward strand.
AGTGAAGGATCTTTGAAAAGTGAGTTGAATTTTTTATACTTAATAAAAATCTCCGCAATAGATAAAATCATTTAATTTTAAATCTTCAAACATTACACGTGCGAGGTATGTGTGGTTAAACTAGTAATATAAAAGAAAGTTTCTCTGACAAAGTAATACATAACTCTTAAAAAAATATAAAACTGTAAGAATTTTACTAATAAACTATACATAGCATAAAAAAATCTATTTTAAAAAATAGAACTTAAAAGAGTGACTTTCAGAATATACATACATTGCAAGAAACAATTGTCATTAGACTTTTTCAAGAAATAATTGTCATCTTTCTCTCTATTTCAAGAAACAATTGTCATAGGACTTTTTAATGCAAAATTAAATAATTGAAGGTTATGAATATAAAAAGTTTTAGAGTTATGAATGTTATTAATATTAATTAAGAGGGTAAGTTATTATGAACATAAAGAGATGTGAGTTATGAAAATAATTTTTAAAAATAAAAAAATTAAAAAAATTAAAAAAAACTCCAAAAAAAAAAGAAAAATAATAAATAGGATCCTTTGCCAAAGAGAGGTGTCACATCACCCTATCGTGGTTCTTTTATTATTATTATATATAGATGATATCATTAGCAATTATACGTAAAGTTAGTTTTATTCATAATTAGAAACCTTTGGTCTTATATAAGACCTTTCACCTTCTATTCCTATTAAATGTAATTAATCATATTAACCATTGAAAAATTATTTTAAAATAAGGTAATCTTATTATGAGAAAGAAATATAGTACGTCTTTTGGATTACATAAAGGCATAAAGCTATAGGATGCTTTAATTATGAAATTTTAAAAATGATAAATTTTTCATTGTCGAAAGTCCAATGGCATGTCATTTGTAGAAATCTTTTCTTTATCTCTATCATGATGGATTCGAAACTCTCTTGCATGTATTTAAAGAAAGTAAATACTATTCAAACACAAGTTATCATTAATGAAAATAAATACACACATAAGATAATTAAAATAAATACACACATAAGATTTTATCCATAAAAAGAAAATTGTATGATGTTAATGAATAAAAAATAATATCTAATAGCATGTAGATCATTTTATAAACTATTAATTTTCTCCATTTATCGTCATTGCAACATGTTAAGTGATTGATTTTCTATAACAATAAACGTTGTCTTAAATAGCTATTTGTGAATGAAAAATAAACTCCTTTTGGGAATGAAACAAAGAAGAGAAGAACTTTACAGTATTCACATAACAAATATTATTATCAAATAGTTATATCACAAAAATTTCATAAGAGTTTAAAATAAATGAAACAGTCATGTGAATTTTTTCTGTGCTAATAATAGAAGAGAAAGATAAAACTTAAAGGCCCAAACTTAAAATAGAAAAAAAAAACTGATGAAGAAGAAGAGAAAGAGGGGATAACATACAAAGCATTTATTATTATTCTACTATAAGCTACAAATAATGCACCTATTATAAACCCCCCTCCCAAAAAAAAAAAAAAACGATGAAAAAATTGGGCAAAGACCACATCACTTTATTATGGTAAAACGTTGGCAAAATGATCTTCTGGACCCCTGTACTATGTCGGTTTTGTAAGTTGGATACTACTACTTACATGTTTGTCATCTGGACCCTTGAATCCACTAAAAAACAACATTTTAAACACTTTTTTGTGAGTGTAATACACTCTCTCCACGTCAGCTGTCACATCAACTGTCACATCTGCCACGTCATCTGCCACGTCATTTTTTATATAAAAAAATATTAATTATTAAAATAAATTATTAAATAAATAAATAAACAATCCCCCTCTTTCTCTCTCTCCCCCTTTTTCTTTCTTTCTCGTTCTTTCTGAGCTGCCTTCTTTCTTTCTCAATTTCTTCTTCTTCTTCTTCTTCTTCTTCTTCTTCTTCTTCTTCTTTTTCTTATTCTTCTTCCTCCTCTTCTCATTCTTCTTTTCCTTTATAATCTTCATCTTCTTACTCTGCTTGCTCTACGAAAAAAATAAAAGTGGGGTAAAAAATTTAAGAAGTATGAAAAGAAATTTTGGGATATTTTTGTGATTTGGGTGATTCAAGAAACTTGAATTTTTATGCTTTCTTTAGACTTTTTGTGATTTGGGTAATTCAAGAAAGTTTGAAATTCTTGAAATTCAATGTAAAAACTCAATTTTTATGAATTTTTTGTGATTTAGGTAATTCAAGAAAGTTAAAAATTCTTGAAATTCAAAGTAAAGATTCAATATTTATTTTACTTGAGATTTCTTGTGATTTGGGTAATTCAAGAATGTTGAAATTCTTGAAATTCAATGTGAATATTTTTGTGAATTGGTTAAAATTCAATGTTGGGAATTCTTGAAATTTTTGTGAATTGGTTGAATGAAAGTTTCTTTGTTGTAGGGGAACTAGTGGGGCAGCGGGGGAGAGGGGTTGGGGGCTGGGATAGGGGAGAGGAGCTTGAGGAAGAAGGCTGGGGAAATGGTGGGGGCAGCGGGGGAGAAGGCGGGGGTTTAGGGGAAGGGGGGGATGGGGGGGGGGGGGGGGGGGGGGGGGGGGGGGGGGGGGGTGGTGGGGTGGGGGGGGGGATTGGGGAAGTTTTTTTTTAATTTAGTATTTTTAAAAATATTTTTAAATTAAAAAAGATGGAGGAAAAATAGACTTTTAAAAAAATAATTTTAATATTATTTTAATTTTTTAAAAATTATTTTAATATAAAATTGGTCAAAAATTGACCCCCAATCACACTCCAGGCAAGTGACTACACTTTCCAAGTCCCAGTCAGCATAGCTCAAAAATGTCCCTCGTTAGATTTTTGGCTCAAAAATACCCCTCCCTCTAACGAAATTTGGAAAAGAATCAAAAATACCCCTGAACTATCTAAAATGGCTTAAAAATACCCCTCTGTTAAATATTTGGCTCAAAAATACCCCTCCCTTTAACGAAATTCCACCAAGAATGCCACCTAGATAAAAAAAAATCACGTGACTATGCAACATTACCATCCACATGTAAAATATTAGTATTTTTTAATTATATGACATTCCTTTCTTCTTTATTTTTATTTTTATTTTCTTGCAAAGCAGTGAAACGAAAAAACCAAAAAACCAATCTTTTTCTAATTACTTCATTAGTATTTTAAAATTTCTAGATTTCACCTTTTCATTAGTGTTTTAAAAGTTTTAAATTTTATCTTGTTATTATCGTTTGGGATGAGGGACAGTTTGATCTTGATCTGATGTTAACTCGGAGGAGGAGCTTGAATTTTAACTTTTAAGCTAGCAAATGTTGATGTACTAATAATTGAGTTGAATTTACTACATGCAAATTCTTTTTCAAAATAAATGAATTCCTTTTAACACTTATTTAACCATTCGAAATGAATTCATTTTTCTAAATTCAGTTTTGATGAATACTCTTATTATTTTTAGAACAAGTTTGAAAAGAAGTAAAATGACACTTAATTTTGATAAATTATTCTTTAATTATGTCATTCATTAACTTTTTGAAGATGTGTGTCGCATTCAAAGATTCATTAATTTTAGATTAGAGGGGATATTTATTAAATCATTTTAACATAAGCATTTTGAGTAAAAGCTAGCAAAGCCAAACACATTTTTAGAGTAACTAATTTAAAGTTTAGTTTAAAATTTGTTACTTTTACGAGTAAATCTTAATTTTAACTTTTATAATGGCATAATAATTAATGGGTTTATCAGTTTAATAAGACTTTTTGTTGGGTTTCACACTTTTAAACCTATTAACAGGAAAAAACTTTTTTGATAGATAATCAAAGGAATTTGATAATATCGATTTTACATTTAATAATTTTTTTCCAAAAAAACATTATGTAACCACCGTTTGTCTACTTTGATTAAAAATGAAAAAGTATGTAAGATTTGTCCGTTTCACTAACGTTTTTAAATAAAAATAAAAATAAAGAAGAAAGAAATGTCATATAATTAAAAAAAATACTAACATTTTACATGTGGATGGTAATGTAGTATAGTCACATAGTCTTTTTTATGTAGGTGGCATGCTTGGTGGAATTTCGTTAAGGGGAGGGATATTTTTTAGCCAAATATTTAACAAAGGGGTTTTTTTGAGCCATTTCAGATAGTTCAGGGGTATTTTTGATCCTTTTCTGAATTCCGTCAGAGGGAGGGGTATTTTTAAGCCAAATATTTAACGAAGGGGTATTTTTGAGCCAAAAATCTAACGAGAGGCATTTTGAGCTATTTCAGATAGTTCAGGGGTATTTTTAAGTTTTTTTCGATTTTTTAAAATTACTATAAAATTGACCCTCACTCATACTCCAGGCGAGTGACTACACTCTCCAAGTCTCAGTCAGCATTTTAATGCCACATAGGCAAAGTCAACGGTCAAAGGGT
>NW_025884222.1:0-2891 GCF_002878395.1 Capsicum annuum
AAGAATATTATAAAATTCCCTTGAGTTTATAAATAGGAAAACTAAATTGAAACAAACATTTTTAGCAAGAAGTAGTCACATGTGTGCAGATGAATAAAAAGAAAAAAAGTCTGGTCTATCACAACAGATTTACCATCTGTTGTAACATATAGATTATCTGTTGCGACAGATGAGCCATATGTTGAAGGAGATGTTTTGATTTCTTTCAACAGCTAATTCGTCAGTTGCAACAGATGGAGATTTCTATTCATCAGCTATTTTGAATTTGTTAAGATAAAAAGTCACGACTCTTCACACCTCCATTTTAATAGGAGTCATCACATTTGTGCAGAAGAATAAATATCACTGTCTGAAATGTCTTGGCGGGGTAGGAAGAATAAGATGCGTACAATGGATCCCATTTTCATGCGTGCGAGTTATGTATATTATTGATCAGGCTACCGTGAAGACACACATAAAGTGCAATGATTTTGTGAATGCAGTTTTTTACCGATTAGACACTGATCCTACAAACAAGATCCTGCATTGTACAATTTAGTTTGATAGGTGCGAACTGATAAGGCCGAAGGGTTCCAAGACGGTGGTGTCGATACCCCGTTATAATTTAATAATGATTCATGCACATGTTTTTATGTCAAGTTTGGGGAATGGTTTAAATTTTTTGCGGCAGTGTAAATATCCAATAGTGATTGGACCGGTTTTAATGGCATAATGGACTTCTTGAAAGGCTTCTGAAGCCTCGCAATGCATCAAACAATGATAGAACCAATAGAAATTCCCCTATTCTAAATTTATATGGATGGATTAGTGGAGGAGACTTTTTTACAGCAGAAGGTGCTTAGGAGAATACCTATGAACGAAGGGGGAGGTGGAGAAGGCCATATATCATTTCAGACCTTGTTTAAGAGGAAATACAGGGTAGGTAGGAAAGTGTAGTGAAATTGGCCAATGAAATTCACATGAGAAACGAAAAAACTGGATGAGCTTCAAATGTGGAAGTGTATCAAAATATAAAAATCCATCAGTCGATGAAAAAAAAGAATGGTTAACAGGACTGGAGCTGGACACTTTGCTCGAGAATGAAACTAACAAGCGTGGCCTCAATGACCAGCTCAATTCCTCTTGACCATTCTTCTTTTTCTTCAACGACTGATGGATTTTCATTTTTGGATACACATTCGTATCTCATCCAGTTTTTTCATTTTTCATGTCAATTTCATAAGCTAATTTTGCTACACTTTCCTTCCGACCCTATGTATCCTCTTAAACAAGGACTAAGATGATATATGGCCTTCTCAACCTCCCTCTTCCCGCACAGGTTTTCTCCCAAACACCTTCTACTGTATAATATTTCCTCCAACAACCCATCCATATAAATTTGGACCAGGGAAATTTCTATTAGATCCATCGTTGTTTGTTGCAGTGCGAGGATTCGAAGGCCTTTCAACAAGTCCATTGCGCCATTAAAACCGGTCCAATCACTATTGGATATTTACACCGCCGCCAAAAACTTGAACCCTTTTCCCAAACGTGACACAAAAACATGAACATGAGCCATCATCAAATTATAACGGGGTATCGACACCACCGTCTTGGTCCCTCAGCCTTACCAATTCGAACCTAACAATCTTAACTATAAAATGTCATTTCTTGTTTGAAGGATTAATGCCTAATAGGTAAAGAACAAACATTCACAAAATCATTGTACTGGATGTATGTTTTTATGATAGGTTGATCAGTAATACATACCTCCCACATATGAAGTGGTTCCATCTGCAAGCATCTTATTCCTCCTAACCTATCTTTACTCTAGCCTTTAATACTGGTCGGGCAAAATTGGATCCAATTTCACATCTTTTTTCTGCAAACAAGAGAAATAAATTTGATGTCAAAAATGAGAATAAAAAGAACATTACAAAAGGGTAAAAAAAAATTAAGTGAATCAACAGATGACCAATATGATGCAATAGATTACCCATCTGTTCAACCGATGAGGCATCATTTGCAAAGGATGGATGGCATATTGCAACAGATGGGTCATCTATTGAAATAAACCAAACCAGCCATGCTACTGGTTTGATTTCTTCAAAAAGTTGCTCTGTCTGTTCCAACAGCTATTTATCAGTTGCAACAGTTGAGAAAACTGTTGCAACACCACCACCAACAACATCAATAACAAAAAACAAACAAAACAACACCATATGTCCAACACCATCGACAACACAAACAATACATGTTCCAACACAACCACCACCCCCAACAACAGCACCACCAAAGTACCAAACAAAAGACATAAAAAAACTATACAGATAACAAGGCTTTTTAAGTTCTCCCAGCAGATGACTTTTATTTACATATTTTAATAAAAACAATGGTTCGTTCATTCAAGACTTAAAAGTCACCTTTACATCAATTTTCTCAATAAATAGGAAACTGATAATGGGTAAATCATTAATAGCAACAGATGTAACATACAAAGAAGAAGAAGAGATGAAAAGAGCAACAGTGAACCATGCCTGCAATGTCAAAAAAGTAAACGGATCAGAACATCCAGTTCAGTCGAGAAAAGATATTGACTGGTTGAGATCCTAAAAGATCCTCATTCAAAAAAGAGAAAAAAAAAGAGGAAAAAAGGAAACAACAAAGATAATTGAGAATAAAGAATAAAGAAGAGTGATGAGTTGAGTCTAGACTACTTTATGGCTGAAGGAGAGAGAAGTTCTAAATATGAGGGGTTTTAAATATTCATTAATAACTTTTGAGGGGCAAGAGGAGACGGTGACATTGAAAAGACCAGATAAGACTACTCACTCAGGAGATTTTTGAGTTATCCAAGTAGTACCAAGTAAAAATTTTTACCGCCTTAGTATTTTAACTATTTTATCTCGGAC
>NW_025884222.1:2991-10089 GCF_002878395.1 Capsicum annuum
GAGTTGAGTCTAGACTACTTTATGGCTGAAGGAGAGAGAAGTTCTAAATATGAGGGGTTTTAAATATTCATTAATAACTTTTGAGGGGCAAGAGGAGACGGTGACATTGAAAAGACCAGATAAGACTACTCACTCAGGAGATTTTTGAGTTATCCAAGTAGTACCAAGTAATATTTTTTACCGCCTTAGTTTTTAACTATTTTTTCTTGGACAGGAAATACCTAAATTGCTTTATAAAAAAAAGATCTAAAAATATTTAAGTGCAATAGATGACTTAATCTGTTTGATAGTTTACAACAGATTCGTGATCTGTCTCAACAAATGACGTAATCTGTTTGATAGTTTACAATAGATGCGTAATATGTTGCAATAGATAACATAATCTGTTTGATTTGATCCAACAAAAAATACATCTGTTGCAACAGGTTGAACATTTGCTTATATATAATTCAATTGACTCTATTTGTTGGACTAATACCTTAATCGAATGTGAGTTCTCATAGGGTTAACCACAACTTTAATTGAGTCTTTTGTCAATTGCATGATGAGACGGTACTGCGTTCCTCCCGACCAGAGTCGTCGATCGATAACTCTGAGTCGAACTGATTCTTACTACCTCATATGTTCAACTAATACCTTAATGGATTAATTTAGGACTAGGGGTGAGTTCTCATAATGTCAAATACAATAGATGACAGTGCCTATTTGATAATTTACAATAGATGGGTAATCCGTCGCAATAGATGCCTTAATCTGTTTGATAATTTACAACAGATGGGTAATCTGTCGCAATAGATGACTTGATTTGTTTGATAGTTTACAACAGATTCATGATTTGTTGCAACAAATGACGTAATCTATTTGATAGTTTATAATAGATGTGTAATATATTGCAATAGATAACATAATCTATTTGATTTGATCTAACAGAAAATACATCTGTTGCAACAGGTTGAACATTTGCTTATATATAATTCAATTGAGTTCATATGTTAGACTAATACCTTATTCTTATGTGAGTTCTCATAGGATCAACTACAACTTTAATTGAGTCTTTTGGCAATTTCATGATAAGATGGTATTGCGTTCCTCCCGACCAGAGTCGTCATCGATAACTCTGAGCCGAACTAATTCTTACTACCTCATATGTTAGACTAATACCTTAATTAATTAATATAGGACTAGGTTACTAATACCTTAATTGAATAATCTGGGACTAGGGGCGAGTTCTCATAGAGTAAACTATCGATTAATATAGGAGGGTGAGTTCTCATAGGGTCAGCCACAATAGATGGCATCACCTATTTGATAAATTACAACATATAGGTAATCTATTGCGACATATGACTATCTATTTGATAATTTAAACAAATGGGTAATCTATCGCAACAGATGACTTAACCTGTTTGATAATTTATATCAAATTCATAATCTGTTGTTACCTAATCAGATTGATAATTTACAACAGACGAGAAATTTAATGCAACATTTTGAACATTTATTTTTTACAATTTCAACTGAGTTCATATGTTAGACTAATAGTACCTAAATTGATTAATCTAGGATCAGGGGTGAGTTTTCATAGGTTCACCTCCTAGAGTGCTCGGTCAACTACAACTTTAATTGTTTTTATACAATTTCAATTGAATTACCCTTTTGGCAATTGCATGATGAGAGGGTTAAAAATTACGCATATATTTTATGATTTTAAAAATAATTAAGATCAATTCAAACCAAATTAATATTTTCAAAACTACTTGTCATTCTTTTTCAAAATACAAATCAACCCATACAAAATATTTCATTTCATTATTTCAAATCTCGAGGTCTCGCTCTCTCTCTCTCTCATTCTCACTCAATAATACAGTACAAACAACAACTACTCTAAATTTGCTCAATCCTCCATAACAGATCATTTTTCTTCTCATTTTTTACCACATAGGTGTTATTTTTGACTTCATTCTTACTTGTATCAGTCATTTTCTTTGTCTTCGTAGGCAATAGAGTTCGAGAAGAGCTCTATATTTGTTATTTTTTTATAAAAAATAAGGAATTTTAAGTTAATGACGAAAAATAAAACTTTTAGTTGTATTATCTTCGAGAATGGGTTTACAATTTTGATTTTTGATGGTAAAATGATAGGAAGAACTTGAGAATCCCTAGTTTTCGTCGAAGTGTTCCGTTGACTGTCGTGTTGTGGTATTATTGGATGGTGCTTGTGGTGTTGGTGGTGGTGGTGGTGGTGTTTGTGGTCGTCTTGATAGCATTAGTTAGTGGTGTTTGTGGTGGTTGTCGGTGGTGTGGGTATTCGTGGTGTTTGTTTGTTTGTTGGCATTGGTTGGTGATGTTTGTTTGTTTGTTGGTATTGGTTGGTGGTGTTTGTAGTGGTGGCTGTTGGTGTGTCGGTATTCGTGGTATTTGTTTGTTTGTTAGCATTGGTTGGTGGTGTTTGTAGTGGTGGTTGTTGGTGTGTCGGTATTCGTGGTGTTTGTTTGTTTGTTGGCATTGGTTGGTGGTGTTTGTAGTGGTGGCTGTTGGTGTGTCGGTATTTGTGGTGTTTGTAATGTATTTTTTAAAATCTATGCATACATCAATTGTAATGTAATTTTTATTTTTCTTTGTCTGTAGGTAAAACATGTCTCCCAAATGAAAAGAAAGTAAAAGTGGACCAACGTCTGACCACTCAAAAAAAAGGCTATAGTACAGAGGGATTCGGAGGAGCTTCCTGAACAATCTCAGTCAGGGAAAAGTAAAGCTGAGGAGAGATGTGAAAACAACATTGAGGAAAGTGGACAAGGATCCATAGATGGTGATATAGAAAATAAAAGTGAGAAAGAGAAGGAATTGGAGAGTGAGAAAGAGAAAGAGGATGATCATCAACATGAGGATAATGGATCATCGATGGGGCGTGAGTTAATATCGACATCCCAGTATGATCCTGTCAAAACCTTTAGTATTAACAGATTTCAAGTTGCGATGCCGATAAATGACCCAGAAGGAAAACAACTAACTGGTCAAATTGTACTTAAATGTCAGATAGGGAAAAATTTTGAACATTTTATGAAAATTATGAAGAACGAAAACATAGGCGGACTTTTTAAGAAGATCTGCTTTGGATGCTTTCTTGAGCTACCTGAGGACCCCTCTACCCGTATCCATTTCCCTATGACGATGGTATATGGTCTTCTCAAGCGCAGGATCAAGTACGCGGGAGATGATAAAGATCCAGAGGAGGGGGGCAAAAAAAAGATGGATAAAATTTGGATCAACTACTGTGGCATGCCTATTTGTTTTGGCTTGCAATAGTTTGCCATAGTGACGGTCTTGAGATGTCATCATCCAGAAGGACCACCACCCCACAAAAGATCCAAGGCAAGAAAATGCAAGTAAAAAATAGATGGGTTGTTTGACATTGCTCGACGTGGCTACAAAGCATCGGATTTGTTGACAGATCTCGAGGATAAAACCATACCAGAGCAGTAAAGGGAGAAATTGTACTTAGTTTGGTTTGCCCATTCGGTTATATTAGAAAGAGACGTTAACAAGGTCATAGAAGATGATTTGTTGGCGCGTGCTGAGGATTTTGATAAATTCAACAATTATCCCTGGGGATATGACAGCTTCTACTTAACTGTCCAATATTTACTGACAAAGCTATTCTCAGGGATGACCACATTATACGGCTTTCCTTGGGATTTCATAGTAAAATTAATCACTAATTTTATTGATCCATTAACTTATATTGAATATAGTTATTATGATTTTTTTTGCTTGTTTCCTGTTTACATTTTTTAGGCTTGGGCATTTGAAGTCATTCCTCCCCTCCAAAAGTAGTTAATGGATTATTCGGATGAGGTTTCTCATCTAAGGATGTTTAGGTGGTTGGCTTCAAAGAGCAGCACCAATATTAAGGAGGCTGAAAGATATTGAACAGATGTTATATCCAGTGTAACAGATGTTATATCTTATGCACCATATGGGACATCTATTGCGACAGGGTATATCTTGCATCAGAATACCCATCTGTTGCTTTGGTTCTCTAAACCCGACTCCTAAAAGATTAACCATCTACTGCAAATTATGCAACGGATGTGTAATCTGATAATATATTATTCATCTGTAGCGGTGTATAGATCATCTGTTGCATAACAGATTACCCATCTTGTGCAATTGTTGCAATAGATGATTGATATTTTGCATCAGATTATCCATGTGTTGCTCTATTTCTCTGAACCAGACTCAAATAAATTTTAACCATATACTGCAAACTATGCAATAGATGGGTCTTTTTTTAAAAAAACATAGCCCAACTATGAAAATTATTATATTATATGATTTAAATGCATCTGTCTTTTTTTCTTTTTTATAGGTTGTGCATCCATAGATCGTGCCTACTAAGGAGAAGTCGGTGATGACTTTTTATATTACTCTAGGTCATGTTGATACTATAGCAGACCTAACAGTGGATTTAATAAAGAATGAATTGTCTGGAGTAACAGCCATAAGAAGAGAAGTTAGGCAAGGTCAACCTAATGTTGAGGCTCTTCATGACCAACCTTTTACTAAGGCAGATCCGGGTGCTTCTTCTGGTGGAGTTATTGGTGTTGGTGGCAGGCATGCTAATGCCACTACCACTCGTGATGATGAGTATGTTGATGCTCAATAAAGAATAAATATGTTTGAAAACACCCCTTTTCTCCCTTACACAGGTCTCTCTCACCCTTCTTCACCCCCGTGTTCTCGTTACGAATGTGATGAGTGCAAGGACAGACAGGATGAACTCTTTGAAAAATTAGAGGCTATCTCTAAATCTATCGAGGAATTCAAATCCAAGAGGTGTTTCATACCATCCAAGAAGGTGAGGGAGCCACACACTCCTACAGAGTTGGTTAGGAGAAAGAAAAGAGCAATTAGAGACGTACTCTCTGCTCAAAAATCAAAAAAACTTACAATTCCTCCCTCTCCAAAAGTTGTTGAAGTTCAGGGGCCAGTCAAGAAGGTGGACATATATGCGAAACTTTCTACCGAAGAGAAGAGAGATCTACGACAGGCCAAGAATGTCAAGCCAGGTGCACCAGATTACCCCAGGCCTCCCTTTTCCCTCCAAGACTTCCAAACTATGACTGATATACGTATGCCATATGAGGATAAGGCAGGTTTACTTTTCCTAACCTAGCCCTTCTAATCTACCCCATGAAGAAGAAGCCACGCAACAGATTTCACATTTGTTGCAATATCTGGGTATACTGGTGTAACTGGTAGTGGTTCTGTTGCAACTTATTATCCATCTGTTGCATAAGTTGTATTGGATTATTGATTCAGATAACCCTATGCAACAGATGGACCATCCGTTGCATCTTTACAATTACTAACCTATTTAAAAATTGACTTCTTATCTTACAGCAAATTGACATAATTCACTACCTCATGAGGAAAAAGAAATTAAAATATTGACATAATTCACTACCTCATGAGGAAAAGGAAATTAACGTACCGGGAAGCTTATGATGCTACTGATAGGATAATGGACCTCGACTTTTGCAAGAAGCTCAAGGATAGGTACGATCAATTCAATGGAGAGGCGTCATCCCTTGGCATGGGACTTGATTTCCTAGTTCCTACGTTGGTCTTGGATGAAGAAGAAATAATAAAATATATTAGAGGGGACAGGCCAAATCCACACGGCAAGAGCTGGACTGAGGCAAAAAGGATTCTTGCAATTATTAGCGTGAACGGCATGCATTATCGGGCTGTTGAGATACTATGCGAGGAGGGAAAAATCAATGTTTATGACTCCAACGTACCTCTCATTGACAATTTCAATCTTTTTCTCCTCGTGGAGCCACTGATGGTATTATTGCCCATCTTGTTAAGGGAGAGTAAACTAATGAATCATTTGCCAAAGAAAGTGTTGATGAAGAAACCATGGGATTTTGGAGGTCAAAACAGGGAAATGATCCTTCCAAAAGATGATACCACCAAAGCGAGCGGCTCGCACGCTCTTAGACACATTGAATATTTGTTGACCGGCACAGAAATGGTCGAACTAATGACTTTTCTATGCGAAAACGCTGTGGCAAACCTGCAAGAGGTCTGGGCTTATGGGGTACTAACTGAACGCTTGAAGCCTATGTATATAGAATATCCTGTGAAATAGAAATATTTAATTTCAAGTCACCCTTCACTTTATTATATGTACATGTGGTGGCAATAATTTTTTTCTAATGAAAGTTGAGGTTTTTACAATGCAATAGATTAGATTGTCAATCTGTGGTAAAATATATTTAATCTCTTCTGGCAGATAGTTTATCTATTGCAATAGATTGGTCATCTGTTGCATTACGCCGATGTTATTTTTATGAATAATCTAATAATCTAAGTCTAATCTGTTGTAACAGGGGGAAGACCTGTTTGATAATTTCCAACAGATGACTTAAATTTTACAACATATGCCTAAATCTTTTTGATATTTTCCAACAGTTACGCTTGAATATCCATGTGCTCGACAATACCAAACCAGTAGCAAATACACAGACCACCATGAAAATTTCAGCAATTAGGCTTGAATATCCATGTGTCCAACAACACCAAACCAATAGCAATAACGGCAACAATGTAGTATCTTCTTGCTCGATTTTTATTCTATTCAGAAGCCTTGACTTTGTTCAACAAACCCCAGATTACACGATTTGCTTGTGAAGGGTGTCGTTCTTCATACCAATCAAAGTAATCGCATCCACCCAATTTCTATAAAAAAAAAAAAGAGAAGACAATTACAAAATAATTACAAGTCAATAATGAATCAACTAATTAAATAAAAAAATATTATCTTTGAAATCTTACAAGTAAAAAACCTACGACCCTGATTTTGTTGATTCTAAGAAGTCTTTAACAGAGCTTCATGACTGCACTTACAATATCAAAAATCTTTATCACAAAAAACAGTGGAAGATGCGCTCGACATTGTCAAGCTCAGTTGGAAAAAATAAAAGAAATAATTTGATGAATTTGGATATATAAAAGAAGATGACGATGAAGAAGAAGATTTGAAAATTTAGGGTTAAATTTTAGGAGGAAGATGAATATATAAGACAATGG
>NW_025884222.1:10189-28730 GCF_002878395.1 Capsicum annuum
TCAGCGAAATGTGCCAGACTTGACACTGACACATTTGATGCCTATTTAATTTTATGTGTTTAAAATGAACATTGTCTACTTGATGCCTATTTTATTTTAGGTGTTTGAAATGAACTCCGTCGATGGGTTGCGCCTTTTTTATTTCAATTCAATTCACTTTAACCTTTTTACTCGTAGTGGTAATTTTTTATGTCCAACGAAAGTTGAATTTTTATAATTCAACAGATTCTCCATCCGTTGTAAAAGTTATCTTACCTGTTTTGACATATAGCATATCAGTTGCAATAGGTTGGTCATCTATTGCATCATCTCAAAGTTTTTATCTAAAGTCCATCTATTGCAATAGTGGGAAGACCTATTTGATAAATTCCAACAGATCACCTACCTATTGCAACATATGTGTAAATCTGTTTGATTTTTCCAATAGATGTATCGTCTGTTGTAACAGATATATTATCTGTTGCAATATTTGAATCTAGTATTTCTTTTCAATTAATAAGTTCAAATCTAAGGAATAAATAAAATTCGTAGACAAAATAAAATAAATCAAACCCTTCATAAATTAGTTGAAATAAGTCAATGAATAAATAAAATGTAAAATAATTGTTATGGATACAGATCTCAACAAATACATCAATAAAAATTTAAGTATGCTACCAAGGATTTCTTTGACAGACTCAAGCTATAAAGATCTACTCAGTATGGACAAGTTGTTTTTCATCCGGTGCTATGAAATTCGGCTTTGCTCGTCGTGGATCTTTATTGTCACTTACGTACTGCTTCTGCACTTTTTGTTCTCCGTATTTCCATGAAAAGAGTAGCATATTGTCAATGTTGTTCAACAGTAGCTTCTTCTACATCTACCTGGAAAGCCAGAATTGGTCAATGCTAATCACGAAGATACAACAAAATAGAAAAGGATAACTCATCTCTTCTAGCAAATCAAATAGGTCTTCCTCCCATCTTAAATTGTCCCAAACAGATTATATTTCTATTGCAACAATGAATCAACTGTTGGGATAAATTTCAACATGAGGAAGACCTTGTGTGATAATTTCCAACAGATGAACCATCCGTTGCAATATATGAATCATCTGTTGCAGCAGATACGTCGTCTGTTGGTACAAATAAAAGAGGTACGGAGAGCTGTTTGATTTGCTAAAACAGATGAGACATATGTTTATCTGGTGCAATAAGTTAGTCAACTATTACAACATATGTATATACCTGTTTGATAATTTTCAGCAGATATGTCATCTGTTGAAATAGATATGTGTCTATTTGTTTTGTCAATTGGAAGACATATAATATATTCACCTTCTTCAGTTCGTGCTACTCTCCTTTGGACATTGTACGTTTCTCAGTGTAACACACAGACAGAGGAGTTGCAATTTTGCTTTTTTGGATACTTGATAATGTCCTGGAAATCACTTTCCTTCTCCTCTTAGCCCTAATCTCTAATGGAGCGGATGGAAATAAAATCCTCTTTGATGGAATGAGACCCCTCTTAGATGTCAATTCCCTTACAGAAGCAATTAATGCATTGATAGCATTAATCACTACATCATGTTTAGCCCTGCAGTCTTGACATTTGCATGCAAAACATTCACTGGGAGAGGCAAAATCTGTATAACTAGTATGATCATACTCATAATGGTTTGCTTTAAATACTGTAAGAGAAGCATCATTAGCACCAAACAGCAGCACCACTACCACCACCAACAGCTCCATCACCACTAAAACCATCAACAACAACAAGCCCACCCTCAAAAATTGGTTTTCTAGTGATGGTTGTTGCTCTAAATAATTCTATTTTATTTTGTTGATGACCTTAGAGTCTGATAAAGTTTGCATAGATCGTAAAGTAAGAAAAAATGGCATCTTCAACTCTCGATTGGTCGGAACTAGCGACAGATGCACAATCTAACATAAATCATTACATATATTAGAATGATGATTAGATCATCAAAAAAAATCATTAATTAAAAGAAAAAATTAATTAAAATTATACTTACTGCATCCTTCGGGGGGTTGAAGAGATCAAGAAATTTTAAATTTTTATCAGTTTTGGCCGACAACCATCTCAAGATTCTTGGACAAAATCTCCTTCCTGGTATTTCACTTGTTGTCTCAAATAATGAATGACTTCAAACGCCCAAGCCTATAAAATAACGCCAATAAATCAAAACCATTATGAGCGAAAAAAATGAATGATATCATAATAGAAGAAAGAAACATTTACCATGAAAGCCTATCGGAAGCCATATAAGTTGACTGCCTTTGGCGCTAATGGAGTCAACAAATATTTGACAGTCATTTTGAAGCTTTCATATCCCCAAGGATAGCTTTTAAATGCATCAAGATCCTTGGAGAGCTTTATTAAACCGAGGCTTATGTTGTTGTTAACGCCTCTCACCCAAAGAATATTATGTACAAACCAAAACAAGCACAATGACTGCTTGTGATTCTTTGAAAGTCCTTTACCTTTCAACGCTTCTATCATATTTTTATTTTTGAAGCTTGGACCAACAATGGACACCAGGTCATCACGATCACACGACTTGCCTTTGCCTTTTTTGGGTGTGCGGGGTGCTTTTTTTGGGGTTAGAATAAGTATAACTTGAGCAGGAGGATAACATTTTAGTCTAGTAACGATGGCAAACTCCTTCCAACCAAAATAACCAGGCATGCCACAATAATTTATCCACACCTCATCCATCTTATCTTTGTTTTCATACATAAACCTACGCTTGAGTAGTTCATATACCATTTTTATTTAGAAACGAGCATTGTTGTACTCCGGAAAATCAAGATATTTTCCAAAGCAACTGTCCCTAAAATAAGCATTCAATTTTTGTTCTCAAAGTATTTTTCTAAAGACATTGAAAGTTTTTTCCATGGCTGAATTAACCACGAAATCACCCATTAAATCTGCGGCACCATCGCACTGCATTCTCATAGGATAACGATCAATGCTGAAGGCTTTGACCAGCTCTTTGGTGGAAGGGCTATTAGCGTCTGCATCATCTCTTTTGAAATATCATTCCTCTCCATATTCATCATATTCTGCTCCAGATTGAGATAACGCTTGTAAATCAAACTTATAGAGTGGTGGATGCAGCCTAGATGCTTCACTTGTTCCTTTACTTGGACTTGATTCGATTTTTGTTCTTTTGGGAACCATATTATCTAAAATTAGCATGAACATAAAATAATATATTATTATTGAGTAATGCATCGTTAAAAAAGGATAACAGTAAATCAAACAAGCAAAACAGTAAAATAAAAGTTACAACAGATCACCGATCTATTGCACCAGGTAGTATATCTATTGCAGCATATAACCAAACTGTTGCAGCGGATGAGTAATCTATTGCAGCAATACAAAACATATCACTCATCTTTTAAGACTGATGAATGGTCTATTCAACAAATCATACAACTATTGTGACATCATCTGTTGCAACATATGAGTGATCTATTGGAACAGTTAAATAATCTGTTGCGACAATACAAAATATATCACTCATCTGTTGAGAAAGATGAATGGTTTGTGCAACAGATCACACATCTGTTGCAACATATGAGTGATCTGTCAGAGTAGTTAACTAACCTACAGCAATGGCTGAGTAATCTGTTGCGATAATAAAAAACATATCACTCATATATTGAGAAAGATGAATGGTCTGTGCAATAGGTCACACATCTGTTGCAACATATGAGTGATCTGTTGGAACAGTTATCAATGGTTAATATTGTTTGGATTTCTTCCAACATAGGGTCGTCTATCGCGGCAGATGAATGATCAGTTGGAAAAATCAAGTCTTGGATATTTCCTGTAGAAAGAGTTGATGGAATTTTATCCAATAGAAGGTTCATCTGTTGCATCAGATCATTAATCTGATGGTTTTCCATTGCACCAGATGGTTAATTAGTTGCATCAAATTTTTTATCCGATGCTTAATCTATTGCAACATATGGTAAAGTTGTTGCATCATAATTATAATCTAATGGTTCCTCTGGTGCATCAGATGGTTGATTTGGTGCATCATATAATAAATCTGTTGCATCAGATGGTTAATATATTGCACCAGATGGGTAATTTGTCGGAGGAAAAAAATAGTAGCACGATTTTGTTTAACAAAAAATAGCAATTTCACCATTTTTACCAAGAACAAGAACAGAACAAATCAAACCAAATTGTCATTTTGCTTTTATAAACACAAACAATAAAAAGGTCATTTCAGACCGCATTTCAAATTAGTGCAACAAATATTGAAATTATTAACCAATACTATAAGAGAAGTTGGTTCAAGTTTCTCGTTTTCTTCAAAACTAAAAAGGCAATAAATTTTTATCAGTAAAAGAAGAAAAGGAACGATGAAGAATTCAAAGCTATTGTGGCCGGAGAGCAAGGCTATCACGTCGATTGAAGAATGAAGTCGAAAAGGAACTTGAAGCCCAACTATTTGTAGTCGGATATTGAATTCGCCAAGGATTGAAATGAGAAATTTACAAAAAGTTGGTTGGGAGAGAGTTGAGAGAAGCTGTTGAGAGAAGGATGATAGACAGGTTGATTGAATTAAAGGGGGGAACTCGAAGCCCAACTATTTATCACCGGAGGTAGAAGTCACTGGGGGTTGAAGGGAGAAAAGAGGTGAACTCGAAGCCCAACTATTTGTCGTCGGAGGTAGAAGTCGTCGGGGGTTGAAGGGAGAAATTTTGCAAAACTGTTGGTTGGGACAGCGTTGAGAGAAGCTGGAGAGAGACGAGAGAGTGGTTGATTTGGATTGAAGACGGGTATGGGTTGGGTTGATTTGTATTTTTTAAAAGATTAGAAAGTTTTGAAAATATTAATCAAGTCCACAATTAACTTAATCAAGTTTCCTAATGATGTTTGACCCTATCTGTTGGTCAATGTCACCAATCCTTCATTCAAAACTTAAAAAACACCTTTCCTTCAATTTTCTCAAGTAACTAAAGATAATATGTTGAACCAAACTCATTTTTCATTTCGAAATGGACATGGGAAGTTCATATGCTTGTTAGGAAAATTATTATTTTTTATTTTTTTAATGTACAGTTTATATAGGGATGGCTAATGTGCAAATTCGTATATATTTTTTCATTTTAATTATCTTTTTTTTAATATTTGAATGAAAATTTCCTTTTTTATAAAATTATTTTTTTTGGTGTTGACACTTGTCAACCTAATAATATTTTGTGAAAATATGATTTCACCCAAAAAAAATATCTAAAACTAATTTGTGTTTTAGAAAATGTATTTAAAATTTTAATAACTTCTTAAGTCCTATATTTGGCGGAGTATAATTTGCAAATGCAGTTGTCTCTTAGGAGTATTTTGTGGAAACAAAATTTCACAAAAGTAGGCCTTAAAATTGATTTATGAACCTGTGTTTTTAATTTATATATAAATTTCTAATTCCTTAATTTTAGCAACAGTATCATAAGCACTTATAAAAAGTAACTTTGAATTTTAAAAAACTCCTATTATTATGATAAGTGGGATTTTCATGCATTTCAATTTCTACATGAAGGCACTACAACAAAAAAATTACCATCAGATGACAAAAGTGTAACAAAAGAGAAATTAATAACGGCAATTGTCTTCAATTAGCCTAGAAATATGTATACACAGGATTTGAGTCAAACAATGATAAAATATCATACTTTTATAAAGCACAATTGCATTCTAGGAGAATTTTGCTTCTTTTATTAAATATAGATAGAAGATAATAAAAATATTAAATAAAAAGATATCTAAAAGTCGTTGTGAAATATAAATAGCCTTCATTCATGCACTGTTTTATAAAAATAACAATCATGATCTTTTTCCTTGGCATTCAATCTATATATTCTCTTTTCATAAAATTTCTCAAACATCTTATGCATTTGCTTGAGAAGTTGGAAGTTTTTTCTTTATTATTTCTGAGAATATTTAACCGTAAGAAGATAGTAGTGATGGTATAGTTAAAAGTATATCTTGCCAACATTACTTCATGTTGTTATTTTTCTATTTTTC
This sequence comes from Capsicum annuum, assembly GCF_002878395.1. NCBI lineage: Eukaryota > Viridiplantae > Streptophyta > Magnoliopsida > Solanales > Solanaceae > Capsicum > Capsicum annuum. The sequence continues at coordinate 16,233 of NW_025884222.1, forward strand.
TCAAACATCTTATGCATTTGCTTGAGAAGTTGAAAGTTTTTTATTTATTATTTCTGAGAATATTTAACCGTAAGAAGATAGTAGTGATGGTATAATTTAAAGTGTATCTTGCCAACATTACTTCATGTTGTTATTTATTTTATGGATCAGTGCAAAAATATATTTGAAAAACTCCACCAAAACATCAAATATTTCGAAATGTAGACATTAGTGAAATAAAAACACCAATACAATTAACATTACAATATAAAACAACCTACCTTTCGGCGTTGAAATTATAACTTTTCTCATGAACTTTGAGAACCAAGTACAAAAGGACTCCAAACAAAATCTTGCAGTAAAAGGTGAAACTATTTGATGTGTGAATACAAATATACTTAAAACAATTTGGCGACATATTAATCACCTATGTACTTAAACTATTGGCTTTCTTGTTCATTAGACGGCCTCCTATTTTCTCTTCATCTCATGATCGATCCTTTTTCCTCTTCATCTCATCATCGAAAAAATTTTTGATGGTATAGTAAAGTTTTTCTTGGTGAATAAAATATCATAAAATCAATTTTAAAATAAATGTACTAAAATATATTTATCTTGGTGAGTACACATAGCGAGTAGAGGAATAAGATGGGAAGAAAAAGAGATCGTCAATGGAAGGAGGAAGAAAAAGAAAGAACAATTTTTTTTCTCTTGGAGAAAAGTTAAAATGAACTCATAACCCATCAGAAGAATATATACGGATATAGTAGATTTTGAAAAGGTAACTTATTTGTGTTGCAATTTAAAAGGAATAATTGCTATAAAAAAAAAAAAAAAAAGGAGTAAAAAAAACTGATTTGTTTGCAGTTCATATAAATTTTTTCCCTTTTTTCTTTTTTCTAATGTGCAATTTACATACAGGTGGCACTTATTGTTTTTAAGAATTTTATTTTAATATTTAATTTTTATTAAAATATATTATTTTTATGGTATTGACATGTGACGTTTTTGCCTCTGTTATTATATATAGATTGATTATGATTCTATTGGATCTTTCGTAAAAGGAAAATTGATACTTGGAGCAAAGTAGGAATGACATAATTAATTTAGTAATTATAACTAATTATTTTTTTATTGTTTCATTAATGTACTGGATTTAATAATTTGTATATGATTATAACTAATTAATTTTTATAGTTTTATATGGTAAAAGAAAAATATTTTAAAGAAAAATTAATCAAAATTTTGGTATTAAACATGAATCAAGGTTTGCTCCAACTATATATTTGTATTCAAAAAATAATTATATATATATATATATGCACATTAATTTTTAGAATTCAGTTATTAGCACTTGAAATCATCACTTTAAAATTCATAAAAAAAACCCATAAACTGTTACATAATTTTTCTTTGATTATCTACCAACAAAAATAAATAATAAGTAAGCCGACGTGAAGCTCAATCTTACAAAGCGCATCTATTTGCTCCATCTAGCCATTAAAAATATAATCATATTTTATTGTGAGAAACTTTCATAAAATAATTATAATTTAAACTTAATTCGATATTTATAGTTATAGTTTGCTTGTTTACAATTCGTAGCTACAAGTTATAAGAAAGAGAGAGGCGAGTGAGATTAGGAGAGGGGGGGAGAGGCGACTGAGATTTATGAGAGAGAGGAGAGAGGCGAAAGAGAGGATGATGTAGTCATTGTATCAAGTCAAATACAATTAATTTATGTGAGCAAATACAGTTGTATCAAATGTAGCAATAGGTACTATTTTATTCTTTAATAGCAAGAGGTTAATGTTTTCCGTCATTATCATACGAATAAAATATCACTCTTTCATACACTCTTATTAAGGACTTTTAAAATACATGATAAAAGAAAAATATATGATACAGGTATTAGGAAAACTAAAATCTATATAATATTAATATAGTATATATAATATAATGTATGATATATATGTTAAAAGTCTCCGCTTTAAACAAAATTGTCTTTTCACTGTTTTTCTAATATTTAAAATTTTAAAAATTAATTAAATAATTATATTAAACCTTTCCTTATTATAAGTTATCAAAATTAAGAATAATTGTATTTTGGTTTTTCATCCGGTGTCTGGTGTCCGCATTGGAGCCCCGACTAATTCGGATTGCGCGTTGCAGTGCCCATTAAGGTGGCAGCACTCCCAACAGAGTTTTCTCCATACCCAAGGTCAAACCCTCGACCTCTGGTTAAGGGTGGAGCAGCCCCATCCACTGCACCACAACTCATGTTGGTAAATTAAGGATAATTAATACCTTTTTTCATTAGTTTAAGAATTCTAAATCAACTAAAGTTGATAGTTGATTATAAGAAGATTTGAAAATCTACAAATAAATACAAAAACACTAGAATAAGAAAAATATAAGAAATACCAAATTTTCAAAAGTTTTTAAGTAAGTAATCAAAGATTTTCTGAAGATTTAACTTTAAGAATAAGGAAAGATTTTAAATATGAAAAGAAAAAAATAATTATACTACAAATACAGTTCAAATTAATGCGTCTCTCTTAGTCTCTAGCAGCAAGAAAAAAAGATACTGAATGACAAACACAAAAGTGACGATCCATTAACCACTTGAAACTTCTGACGGTAAACTATATATGTGTTTACAATAAAATATCTATTATGTTTACTTTATTATATTAATGTGTGAATGACTTTTTCAAAAGTGATTTAAACTTCTTGCACTTCATACGAAACCTTCGCAATAGATGAAAAATCGTCTAATTTTAATAATCAAAAGTTGCACATGCGAGGCACGTACCACTAAACTAGTATAAATATAATATATATAATATATAATACAATATAATATATATATATAAATACTCTTCTTTAGATAAAACTGTTTTTTCATTATTTTTAATATATTATTTAATTATTTCTTATTATATTAACTAGACTTTCTAAAATATATGGGACTCCTAAAATATCTGGTAGGAGAATTAATTAATATTTTTCTTTCCACTAGACTTCCTAAAATATATGGTAGAAAAATTAATTAATATTTTTCTTTCTACTGTTCAATTAGAAAAATACTCCTAAAATAGAACTCTATTACGGAAATACTTCTATAAATATTGAGTACGTTAAACTAGAGAACAAACCGATTTGCTTATTGGAAGAATATGATTGATGCTCATCTAACTTGATTCGATTGCATATCTATATTGGTGGATGCTTGATTTTATAACCCTTAACTTCTTCATTATTTTTCTCAGCATAATAGAATTCAACACGTGTGTATATATTATCTTCTCTGTTTTCATACAAAATCATTCTTTATGATCAAAATTTTCGCTCAGACAAGAATTAGTTGGATCAAGATCGAAGCTTTGTGATTGTTGACATCCGATTTTGACTCTCTATGCTTAATTAATGCATTTAGGTTTCCTGATCTTTAAAGAGCACAAATGCAATTTTTTTACATATTTTTTAAACAAATTATTAATAATTGTCATTATTTTAGAATTTTTTATCAATTTTTTGTCATAATTTAACTTTGCATAATTTATTGATAATTATCTTTAAGTTTGTAAATTTTAGAATCTTTATCAGTTTATTATCATTTTAATATATTGCACAATCATCTGCATATGTATATAGCATAACACAACAATTATTTCTTACAATATTATAATTTTTTAAATATTTATAGCGTAGTATAATTTTTTTAGGTGATTTTATTATATTTGTTATTTTTATTTTTCTGTAATTATATGTTGGCATTCATATTTTTATATATTACTTAATACGATTTGTAAATATAGGTTGATTTAATTATTTTGAATACACAAAATAATAAATCACTCAAATTAAAGTTTCGTCACTTTTTAAAGGGTGACACTTGAGGTGACGGGTTGTGATTTTTATTCATTGGATAAAAATTCTTTATTCATTAGATAAAAAGATGCAAAAATCTTTTGGTTAATAACCTTTTGACCAAAATGAGTTTTAAGGGGACAAGAAGGTTTAACCTTTTATATTTGGGTAAAGAAATGGGTCATTTTTTTTTATTTATAAGAAAGAGGAGGGGTGAATTTTTATTACAATATATATACACATACATCAGATCTTTTTTCTCTCTCTCAAACTCACGTCTCTCTATCTTTCAAAACTAAGCATTTTCTCTTTTCTGCATCATCCATGGCTGATCCACAGGGGTGGACCCACGTGTAATTTTGGGGTGCTTCGGCACCCAGTAAACTCGACGTAGATTAGGTATAATTATATAAAAATCACACCAAATATGGGATTTTATATATATATATATATATATATATATATATATATATATATATAAAAGCACCCAATGAATAAAAATATGGCTAGATGTTGTGACTTTAGGTGCAACTTCTGTGTCTTGTTGTGTGTGTTCGAACCCCTCCAACTACGGTTAGTTTTTAGAAGTTTTTTATAACTTCATAGTTACATTTACTTGCTTACAGCTGTAAAGTTTACTCATATATCATAACACATAATTGGGTTTGACTCTTTCATATTAATTTATTTTTATATTCTTTTTCATTTCTTAATTTATTAAAGCAAACGTAAACCATTCTTGATTCTTCTTTATTTACTCAAAACGTAAAAGCTTAAAACCTTGGCCTTCTTCAATCTTCACCAAAGGCAAAAACTTTTCAGCTTTCTCTTCCAAAATTTTATCTTCTTCTCTTATTCTTTCAATTTTCATTATCTTCATCCACTAATCTCAAAACGCAAGTACTTTAATTTTCATTAGAGTTAAAAATTCAAAATATAATGTTGAATTTGAATTTTTATATGATATGTATCTATTTCTTATCCATTATTATTGCTATAGAAAATATCTGAGTTAGCATAAGCCATAAAGAGTACTTGATTTGGAGAATTTTAGGTGATCCACTATTCCTCTCAAAAAGATGAATAACACATATATGTAATATGTTGTTTTGCTAAGAGGAATGTTAAACAATATTACTACAAAATATATACGCAGTCACTTTATGATTAGATCATTAAAATAATCTTTAATTCACAATTTCAAGTAATAACTGATAGAACGAAATTACAATCGACACCTTCTTACACCCAGTTGACAACAGCATAGATAGTAAACGTACGAACCGAAAATAAATTCATGTATCTTGTTTAGCATTAAGCAATTAGTTTTGAAATATTTTTCTACTTCACCAATATCCTAAATGTCACAATAATGAAATAAGGATTTTAGAAAAAAAAATTCACCAATCTTCTATAGATATGACTCTATGAATGATTTTTGCTTGACAGACGTATTAATTGGATCTTGTTTTGCAGGAATTTTTATAAATCTATATAAATCGGGATGGATAAGTTTGCCATTAGATCAAAACGTGGGTGCAAGACTTCGCAAAATTCTCTCGTAGTTTGAGCCTTAGACCATGTCAAGTGAAGTGTAATTCCGGCCCTAAAAGATTGTAAAGTGACTTCCAAAGTGATTAGTATTTTAATCTTGTTGAATTTTCCTAAAAATGACTTTCTATCATGTGAAAAATTGAATTATATTTCCAACGATACCCATTTCGTCAAAATTCGATGTCGGAGTAGAAAGATATGGCCAAATTACAAAAGGCAGTTTGAACTACCCAGGTGCGACGGAAAAGTCCGACAGAACATCGGACAAGCAACGGACCATCGGACAAGTGACGGACCGTCGCCCAGACCGTCGCAATAAGGAAAAAGATCGACTCACTGGCCAAGTGCGACGGAGAGGGCCGACGGACCGTCGGACTAGCAACGGACTGTCGCACCCCACCGTCGCAATCGAGACAGAAAGTAAGATTCTGGCCCAGGTGCGACGGTCAGGACCGATGGACTGTCGACCCAGCAACAGACCGTCGCACCCCACCGTCGCTCATCCCGATCTGTAATTTTAAGTTATTTTTAAAAGGATTTTTTGGTCTTTTCCCACCCTTTTGACAGCCAGATATATCCAAAACAAAGCAGATGACTTCATTATCTCCCAAAACATCCAAAGGCTAGGGTTTCTTCCTCAAGAACAAACCCAAAATCCTTCTCCAAGAAATTCAAGAATCCTCCATAGATGTTACAAATTGAGTTGAGATTCAAGTTCCCCAAGTCAAAGGCTTCAAGAACCCTCTCTCAAGAGTAAGAAGAAGAGTCTCATACAAGTTTATTCATCCAAGTCATAATCTAAGGTATGTGGGGTTTTGAACAAGGGTAATCTTTTTACCCTTGTGCCCAAAGGCTTATTTTAAACAACAAGTTTTTGCAATTTATGAGATTTTACATGAAATTAAATTAGGATTTTTCCCCCATTATTATTGGTTGCAATATCTTGATGTTTCCCATGAATTAAAAGTCAAATAGCATGATTTTACATATTTTCTTAAGAAATTGAAGCTTGGTTTATACCCTATGTTTTTATTCCTTCAGAATTTAATAGTTTCAATGCTCTAGAAATTGAAGTACATGAGTATATTGAGGTTTTACGACAAATTGCTGAAGGTTCCAGATTTCTATATGATTTATGAATTCATATGATATCTAGTATGCATTTTAATGCGTCTTAACTTGAGATTGAGTTATGGGTCATTAATCCCTACTTGAGATTTCAGTTTTTATGAACTTTTGTGCTACAAGCACCTCTGATTTGAGTATTTTAAGATTTTTGAGAAAGTTTTGACCTTAATGGTCCTAGTAGCTTTGAAATCCACTTTACTAATTGAGATTACAGATTTTATAGTAGGGTTCTTCATGAACCATGAGATCATTTTAAAGTGGATTTCCATGAGATAGAGTGTAGCTATCTAAAGGGAGTAGTATTTAGCACCGAGTTGGGTAAGTTACTACGATTTCATACCCCAAAACTACGTGTCATCGTAGGATTAAGATTTATGGGCCCGAGGCTGAGATAACTGATCACTGAGTTAAGGTTATACTCTCTGGCAAGAGTATGCCGCCTCTCCCCAACGTTAGGTTTCTTCCTTAGGAGGACAAGACGTCGGACTCCACGTAGCTCGCATAATTTATGTCAGTTAAGAGAACTTCCCTGCTAGTAAAAAGTAAATAAACAGCTTTTGAGTGTTTTTCTCCAATAGTAAGATTTTCAGAATAGTTTCTTGAAGTAAAATTTTCCCAAGAAGAAAGTAGTTTTCTCTACTAGTAAGAGTAAATAATCAGTTTTTAAACCAAAGTTACATAATTCCGAGTTCCAAGTATCCTGAGTCCAAAGGAGTTCTAAGTTTTTAACCATTAAAGAACTTTTACTCTTCATGAGATAAAAGCATGAGTTTGAAAGTATTGTTTAAAGCTTCCTTCAGTCTATGAGTAATGAGAATAAGAGGAGAGTATAGATTTTAAAGCTAAAGCAAAATGACTCACGAGATTTGTATTACATGCTTCATTATACATGATTTATGAGCTTTACATTTCAGACTTATTCAAGTTATGTGAGTCATTGCTAACTACATGCATGATTTGATTAAAGAGTATTGATATTAATTTATGTAATTTCATACACCCCCATATACTTAGTACATTCCCAAGTGCGGATCTACATATACGTCTATGTGCTAAATTTTCTTATAATGTAGGTTCAGGTGCTCAGTCCCAGCCTCGTCAATGAGTTCCGAGTATCTTTATCTACATCTCCACAGTGGTGAGTCCTCATGGTTCGAGGACCTATCTTCAGACATTTCAGTATTTTAGTAGATATATTATTGCTTTCAGTTCAGTTTGAGTTAGTTGGGGACCTGGCCCGATAGCTCTCTAGTTCATGGAGTAGTAGAGGCTTTGTCAGACGAGTTATCAGATTGTTAGTATGTTGAGATTTCCAGTATTGTGTTCGTTTGGACAGAGTATTTTCTTCGTATTTTCTATCATTTCATATGATAGTGCCAGTGTTTTTTTTATTTCATCTCGAAATGAGTTATCATATGTAGTAACAGGTTCAAAGGGTGAGCTTGGCCTTAAGCACCATGTGACGTCTCGGGAGGAGATTTCGGGTCGTTACAGTGGGCAACCAAGCTCTAATGCTACTATTCCTTCGAAAGTTATTTTTTGGCAATAGTAATATTAATTATACTTTTATTTTAATGTTGCATTTAAGTAGTTATATATTTATATTATGTCATCGTTAGCAAATTACGTTAAAAAAAAATTTAAGCACCCACAACCTTAAAATCTTGGGTCCGCCACTGCTGATCCACCACGATTACTACCACCACCTTTCCCTCCCTCTATCTTCTCCCTCCTTCGTCTCCCATTACCAGCCACCAAAAAGTCGTCGTCTCCCTGCTCGTCGCTGCATTGCTTCGCGGGAGGTGATGACCAGTGAAGCCTCCGACGAGGCTAATGCCGCATTGCCCCTCTCTCCCTTCCTCTTTTGCTCTTCCCTGATCTATTCTGTTAGTGTATCAATTGAATATGACCATACGTGGTCGGATTATTGTTACTCCAGTGTCCTCCGGCTAAAGCCGTTGAGGCGACGCTGCTGTTCCATCTCTATCGTTGTCACTGCTATTGATTTGATGGTTACTTAGTTACTTTAACGGGGTTCTTGATCTTACATTTTTATTATGCTTTGGTGAAATATGTTGCTTCAACGCCACTGCTTTGTCTTATTGTATAAACAAAAATATAATTTCTGATTTTTTTTTACTTGCACAAATATAGCCGGAGTTGAACTTTCCGGTGAAGCTTGATCAAAGAAATTGCACTGTTGTCACTCTTTTACTGTTGGTTGTTACATTGTTTTCTTTTATTTTATTTAGTTGTTGCTGCTCGTTAGCCTTTTGTTTGGATGATGTTTAAGTTTCTTTTTGCAAATTGGTTCACTGATGATCCCATTTTTTGTGGTTTATTTTTTATGATTGTTTCTTTCACTGACAATGAGCTAAATATTACATGAATGGCCGATTTTTCGTCGATTTTCAAGGTTTGTACAAATAAAAAACGGATATTACGTATATAAATACGTAATAAAATAAATAAATTTGGGCGCTAACGAAATTTTTATAACAACGTAAAAATTTTATGATTCGTATCTTGGCAAGACGATTTAGGACGGTTAATAAATCAGCAACCACTGTGTAGTCATGACGTATTTAAAATCTAATCTGAGCCCACCTTTTAACGAAAAATTATAGTATTTTTTATACATATATGCACACATACGTTCTCAATTTATTTTGATAGTTGTTTAATTGTTACTAACATTTTACTATAAGTGTTTATACAGGTTATTGGAAATATTTATAGGGGATAGCATGCAAAGAAGATTTTAATTTTTATTTTTGTATTTTATATTCTTACACTTGTACAAATAGCGATTATAGTGAAAATTTTATTTTTTTGGACATTGAGCGGGGATATTTTTACTTACACAGTATCCATCGCGCATTTAGGCAAATTTAGGCCGTCAATATTTATATTAAATTGATTTAGATATTTAATCAAATAATTTACACTTTTTACACTAAAAATATTATGTAGTCTTTTCTTTAAAACAAGTTTTCTTTATTGGATTTAGTCTATTCTTTACATACATACACTAATATACTTTTTTATATATTACGACAACATACGTATTATATTATTTAATGCATATATTTGTAATTACAAATATTAATTTTTCCTTTTATCTTTTAATAAACCTAAGTCTGGCCGGGAATCACATTTGTGGATTATGAAGGGTGCCTGACCCCTTTCCTTCGGAATAATTTGAACCCTTACCTAGGATCTAATTTGATTCGTGGATTAAATAAAGTCATACTTGTTAATAAATAAATATGTTTCCTACTTTTTCTTTAAAATTAGGTGGTGACTCTGTACAAAATTAATTTTTTTTTGAGCCCATAATATTGTGGTCGTTTTTGACCATAGGTAAAAATAGGGTATGACAGTGATCAATATTATATTTTTTTTATAGTTAGAGGTTGTAATAAATGTCGGTTGGATTTGAAGGATTTCTTATGTAAAAGTTAGATTTAATTGTATTGTTTTGATATCTTTATTATTTTATTATTTTAATTTAATTTACAGATGCTAGATGAATAAGGGTCGACTTTGAAATTTTTTTTTAGGTAAAGGTTGGGTTTAATTTTATTATCTTAATATCTCTATTAGTTTGTTATTTTGTGGTAGTATACAGTTCGTAGATGAATCTCGATCGGCTTTGAAAAATTTTTGTGTGTAAAATTTAAGTTTAAATGTATTGTTTTAATACTACTTTTATCATATTATTTTGTTGCAGTTTACAGGTGATAGATAAATGTTGTTCGGCATTGAGGATTTTTTTTAATGTAAAGGTTAGGTTTAGTTGTATTATTTTTATATCTCTATTATCGTATTATTTTATTATTGTTTACAGGTGGTAGATGAGTGTCAGACGACTTTGAAAAATTTTTGTGTGTAAAGATTAGATTTAATTGTATTATTTTGATGTTTCTATCATTGTATTGTTTTGTTGCAATTTACAGATGATAGATGAATGTCGATCAACTTTTAAAAATATTTTTGGTAAGGATTAGATTTAATGAATATATTTTTCATCTTTACGCACTCAAAAGATATTAAATTTAATTATTATATTCACCTTTATTATTTAAATAAATATCCTATTTAGTGTAATGTTTGTACTCATTAAAGTGAGGTACACGCGCAACGCGCGTACACCTAAACTAGTAATATATTAAAAGTGTAAAGGACCTTAAAAATGTTGTTTGAACTTTTTGCCCTTCATTAAAAGTCTTTACTTTAGACAAAATCATTTTTTCACTATTTTTTTCTAATATTTAAGAGTTAAAAATTAATTAAATATATTTATGGTAAAACCTTTCCTTATTATAAGTCATCAGAATTAATGATAACTAATATTTTTTCATTAGTTTAAGAATTCTAAATTAAATAAATTTGATTTGAAAAATGTAGAATATTTCTGACAAGCTTGTCCCTGATATTCGTGGTTGGGTACCATGCTAAGCCTCTCCTTGAATCGAAACCATGCCTCATACATAGACTCTGACTGCAGTTGCCTGAAATTGTAAATCTCATCCTTGAGCTGCAATACCCTAGATGGAGGAAAGAACTTATCCAAGAATTGTCTGTGTAGCTCCTTTCATGTAGTAATAGACCCTCTTGGCAGCTCCCCAAGTCATAATGATGCTTCTCTAGTAATCAAGAAAGGGAACAGTTCCAATCTCAGTGCCTCCTGATCTATCCCTGGTATGGTATATGAGGTGTATATTTCAATAAAATTTTCCAGGTGCATGTTTGCGTCATCTATCGATAATCCTGCAAACACTCCCTTCAAGTACAAGAGTTGAATCATAGCACTAGAGATATTATACTTGATATCAAGAGATAAAGCAAGAAGGATAATGGCTCATGTCTCAGCCGGCTCATCGTATCCCAAATCCTCTTCATCATCGACATATGGCTGTAGAAAATGATATGTTGGGATCACTTAAGGTCGACCTCGGTTCTGATTTCCACTAAGGGCTTCTCGGCGTTCTACTGTCTGTCTTTCAACACCACCTTGAACCTCATCTTCAGAGAGATTGTCCCTCTTTGGCTCTGACATCCTACTATGTGGTTGTAGGACTTTCTTTGAAATCCATGGGAGTAAGGGACTGCCTCTACTCCGTGTGCTAGGCATACACCGGCGTATGCCCAACTAAGAACAAAAGAAAAATCCGAAAACTGCAACGACTTTTATCCATAAATCAACACTGTGCTCCCCAATAACAACGATAATTTATTGATGATGTCCAAGCAATACCTCCTTTTAGATGATGGTACGGTCGTTGTTAAGATTTAATAACCCAACAAAGGTTGGGGTCGAATTCCAAGGAAACACGTGAAATTGCATTTATCAACAGTTGTAGTCTACGGGCAGTACTGAAAAGTAAATTGGGGGAATTGTTTGTAGTAGTCTCGAGCAAGTAACAATATTAACTTTGGTTGAAATCAGTTATAAATGAACACTAGGATTGTGTTCCCCCTGGCTTCTCAACTCTGTAGGCTTATCGTGCTATGTTGAACCAACACAATACCTTGAATGCAGAAATAATAATTATGTACCTTCTACAGTCTTTTGGATGAGTAAAAGGATTTCGCCCTTTACCTTTTGAGTGTCAGGATGTCGCATTACTAACCTTTATCTTGATTCCAGTTAACTATTACCTTTTGAGTCTCTAGTTATTAGATGAAAGCTAACGGACATTCACCATATTCCATTGTGTGGTAATAAATAGACAATTAACTCCCAAACTATTGTTATCATTATTTTTTCCTTGTCCCTACTCCTCTTTTAGAGTAAGTACCAATATCTATGCGGGATCCTAACATTTACAACTGCGAAGACAACTTTATAATGAAGATAATGCAATGCATGCTATGGGTATTGGTTCAATTCAACAATCACACTTTTTCTGATTCGTCAATCAGTCAGGGTTTGCACAACCCTGGCTATGGGTATTTAGC
>NW_025884222.1:31730-37172 GCF_002878395.1 Capsicum annuum
CAATTTTAAGGCCTACTTTTGTGAAATTTTGTTTCCACAAAATACTCTTAGGAGACAACTGCATTTGCAAATTATACTCCGCCAAATATAGGAATTAAGAAGTTATTAAAATTTTAAATACATTTTCTAAAACACAAATTAGTTTTAGATATTTTTTTTTGGGTGAAATCATATTTTCACAAAATATTATTAGGTTGACAAGTGTCAACACCAAAAAAATAATTTTATAAAAAAGGAAATTTTCATTCAAATATTAAAAAAAAAAGATAATTAAAATGAAAAAATATATACAAATTTGCACATTAGCCATCCCTATATAAACTGCACATTAAAAAAATAAAAAATAAAAATTTTCCTAACAAGCATATTAACTTCCCACGTCCATTTCGAAATGAAAAATGAGTTTGGTTCAACATATTATCTTTAGTTACTTGAGAAAATTGAAGGAAAGGTGTCTTTTAAGTTTTGAATGAAGGATTGGTGACATTGACCAACAGATAGGGTCAAACATCATTAGAAAACTTGATTAAGTTAATTGTGGACTTGATTAATATTTTTAAAACTTTCTAATCTTTTAAAAAATACAAATCAACCCAACCCATACCCCTCTTCAATCCAAATCAACCACTCTCTCATCTCTCTCCAGCTTCTCTCAACTCTCTCCCAACCAACAGTTTTGCAAAATTTCTCCCTTCAACCCCTGACTACTTCTACCTCCGGCGACAAATAGTTGGACTTCGAGTTTCCCTCTTTTCTCCCTTCAACCCCCAGTGACTTCTACCTCCGGTGATAAATAGTTGGGCTTCGAGTTCCCCTCTTTAATTCAATCAACCTTTCTCTCATCCTTCTCTAGACAACTTCTCTCAACTCTCTCCCAACCAACTTTCTATAAATTTCTCATTTCAATCCTTGGCGAATTCAATATCCGATTACAAATAGTTGGGCTTCAAGTTCCTTTTCGACTTCATTCTTCAATCGACGTGACAGCCTTGCTCTCCGGCCACAACAGCTTTGAATTCTTCATCGTTCCTTTTCTTCTTTCACTGATAAAAATTTATGGCCTTTTTAGTTTTGAAGAAAACGAGAACCTTGAACCAACTTCTCTTATAGTATTGGTTAATAATTTCAATATTTGTTGCACTAATTTGAAATGCGGTCTAAAATGACCTTTTTATTGTTTGTGTTTATAAAAGCAAAATGACAATTTGGTTTGATTTGTTCTGTTCTTGTTCTTGGTAAAAATGGTGAAATTGCTATTTTTTGTTAAACAAAATCGTTCTACTATTTTTTTTCCTCCGACATATTACCCATCTAGTGCAATATATTAACCATCTGATGCAACAGATTTATTATATGATGCACCAGATCAACCATCTGATGCACCAGAGGAACCATTAGATTACAATTATGATGCAACAACTTTACCATATGGTGCAACAGATTAAGCATCGAATAAAAAAATTTGATGCAACTAATTAACCATCTGGTGCAATGGAAAACCATCAGATTAATGATCTAATGCAACAGATGAACCTTCTGTTGGATAAAATTCCATCAAATTTTTCTACAGGAAATATCCAAGACTTGATTTTTCCAACTGATCATTCATCTGCCGCGATAGACGACCCTATGTTGGAAGAAATTCAAACAATATTGACCATTGATAACCGTTCCAACAGATCACTCATATGTTGCAAAAGATGTGTGACCTGTTGCACAAACCATTCATCTTTCTCAATATATGAGTGATATGTTTTGTATTATCACAACAAATTACTCAGTCGTTGCTGCAGGTTAGTTAACTGCTCTGACAGATCACTCATATATTGCAACAGATGTGTGATCTATTGCACAAACCATTCATCTTTCTCAACAGATGAGTGATATATTTTGTATTGTTGCAACAGATTATTTAACTGTTCCAATAGATCACTCATATGTTGCAACAGATGATGTCACAACAGTTGTATGATTTGTTGAATAGACCATTCATCTGTCTTAAAAGATGAGTGATATATTTTGTATTGCTGCAATAGATTACTCATCCGCTGCAACAGTTTGGTTATATGCTGCAACAGATATACTACCTGGTGCAATAGATCGGTGATCTGTTGTAACTTTTATTTTACTGTTTTGCTTGTTTGATTTATTGTTATCCCTTTTTAATGATGAATTAATCAACAATAATATATTATTTTATGTTCATGCTAATTTTAGATAATATTGTTCCCAAAAGAACAGAAATTGAATCAAGTCCAAGTAAAGGAACAAGTGAAGCATCTAGGCTGCATCCACCACTCTATGAGTTTGATTTACAAGCGTTATCTCAATCTGGAGTAGAATATGATGAATATGGAGAGGAATGATATTTCAAAAGAGATGATGCAGATGCTAATAGCCCTTCCACCAAAGAGCTGGTCAAAGCCTTCAGCATTGATCGTTATCCTATGAGAATGCAGTGCGATGGTGCCGCAGATTTAATGGGTGATTTTGTGGTTAATTCAGCCATGGGAAAAACTTTCGATGTCTTTAGAAAAATACTTTGAGAACAAAAATTGAATGCTTATTTCAGGGACAGTTGCTTTGGGAAATATCTTGATTTGCCGAAGTACAACAATGCTCGTTTCTAAATAAAAATGGTATATGAACTTCTCAAGCGTAGGTTTATGTATGCAGACAAAGATAAGATGGATGAGGTGTGGATAAATTATTGTGGCATGCCTGTTTGTTTTGGTTGGAAGGAGTTTGCCATAGTTATTGAACTAAAATGTTATCCTCCTTCTCAAGTTATACTTATTCTAACCCCCAAAAAAGCACCCCGCACACCCAAAAAAGGCAAAGGTAAGTCGTGTGATCGTGATGACCTGGTGTCCATTGTTGGTCCAAGCTTCAAAAATAAAAATTTGATAGAAGCGTTGAAAGGTAAAGGACTTTCAAAGAATCACAAGCAGTCATTGTGCCTTTTTTGGTTTGTACATAATATTCTTTGGGTGAGAGACATTAACAACAACATAAGCCTCGATTTAATAAAGCTCTCCGAGGATCTTGATACATTTAAAAGCTATCCTTGGGGATATGAAAGCTTCAAAATGACTGTCAAATATTTGCTGACTCCTTAGCGCCAAAGACAGTCAACTTATATGGCTTCCCATAGGCTTTCATGGTAAATGTTTTTTTCTTCTATTATGATATCATTCATTTTTTTTGCTCATAATGGTTTTGATTTATTGGCGTTATTTTATAGGATTGGGCGTTTGAAGTCATTTCTTATTTGAGACAACAAGTAAACTACCAGGAAGGAGATTTTGTCCAAGAATTTTGAGATGGTTGTTGGCCAAAACTGATAAAAATGTAAAATTTCTTGATCTCTTCAACCCCCCGAAGGATGCAGTAAGTATAATTTTAATTAATTTTTTCTTTTAATTAATGATTTTTTTTGATGATCTAATCATCATTCTAATATATGTAATGATTTATGTTAGATTGTGCATCTGTCGCTAGTTCCGACCAATCGAGAGTTGAAGATGCCATTTTTTCTTACTTTACGATCTGTGCAAACTTTATCAGACTCTAAGGTCATCAACAAAATAAAAATAGAATTATTTAGAGAAACAACCATCACTAGAAAACCAATTTTTGAGGGTGGGCTTGTTGTTGTTGATGGTCTTAGTGGTGATGGAGCTGTTGGTGGTGGTAGTGGTGCTGTTGGTGCTAATGATGCTTCTCTTATAGTATTTAAAGCAAACCATTATGAGTATGATCATACTAGTTATACAGATTTTGCCTCTCCCAGCGAATGTTCTGCATGCAAATGTCAAGACTGCAGGGCAAAACATGATGTAGTGATTAATGCTATTAATGTATTAATTGCTTCTGTAAAGGAATTGACATCTAAGAGGGGTCTCATTCCATCAAAGAGGATTTTATTTCCATCCGCTCCATTAGAAATTAGGGATAAGAGGAGAAGGAAAGTGATTTTCAGGGCATTATCAAGCATCCAAAAAAGTAAAATTGCAACTCCTCTGTCTGTGTGTTGCACTGAGCAACGTACAATGTCCAAAGAAGAGTAGCACGAACTGAAGAAGGTGAATATATTATATGTCTTCCAATTGACAAAACAAACAAACACATATCTATTTCAACAGATGACACATTTGCTGAAAATTATCAAACAGGTAAATACATATGTTGCAATAGCTGACTAACTTATTGCACCAGATAAACATATGTCTCATATGTTTTAGCAAATCAAACAGCTCTCCGTACCTCTTTTATTTTTACCAACAGACGACGTATCTGCTGCAACTGATGAGTCATATGTTGCAACGGATGGTTCATCTGTTGGAAATTATCACACAAGGTCTTCCTTATGTAGAAATTTATCCCAACAGTTGATTCATTGTTGCAATAGAAATATAATCTGTTTGGGACAATTTAAGATGGGAGGAAGACCTATTTGATTTGCTAGAAGAGATGAGTTATCCTTTTCTATTTTGTTGTATCTTTGTGATTAGCATTGACCAATTCTGGCTTTCCAGGTGGATGTAGAAGAAGATACTGCTGAACAACATTGACAATATGCTACTCTTTTCATGGAAATATGGAAAACAAAAAGTGCAGAAGCAGTACGTAAGTGACAATAAAGATCCACGACAAGCAAAGCCGAATTTCATAGCACCGGATGAAAAAGAACTTGTCCATACTGAGTAGATCTTTATAGCTTGAGTCTGTCAATGAAATCCTTGGTAGCATACTTAAATTTTTGTTGATGTATTTGTTGAGATCTGTATCCATAACAATTATTTTACATTTTATTTATTCATTGACTTATTTCAACTAATTTATGAAGGATTTGATTTATTTTATTTTGTCTACGAATTTTATTTATTCCTTAGATTTGAACTTATTAATTGAAAAGAAATACTAGATTTAAATATTGCAACAGATAATGTATCTGTTACAACAGACGATATATCTATTGGAAAAATCGAACAGATTTACACATATGTTGCAATAGGTAGGTGATCTGTTGGATTTATCAAATAGGTCTTCCCACTATTGCAACAAATGGACTTTAGATAAAAACTTTGAGATGATGCAACAGATGACCAACCTATTGCAACAGATAAGCTATATGTCAGAACAGGTAAGATAACTTTTACAACGGATGGAGAATCTGTTGAATTATAAAAATTCAACTTTCGTTGGACATAAAAAATTTCCACTACGTGTAAAAAGGTTAAGTGAATTGAATTGAAATAAAAAAGGCGCAACCCATCGACGGAGTTCAGTTCAAACACCTAAAATAAAATAGGCATCAAGTAGACAATGTTCATTTTAAACACATAAAATTAAATAGGCATCAAATGTGTCAGTGTCAAGTCTGGCACATTTCGCTGACTTGCCGTCAACGGTCATTCCCCCCCCCCCCCCCCCCCCCCC
>NW_025884223.1:0-6216 GCF_002878395.1 Capsicum annuum
AGAATTTTACTTCATGTTCAGTTTCCATCTGAAAAAATGGGATTTCAATTTATGTTCAGGACCTTCCTAAAAATGAAATTTTACTTTCTGTTCAGGAGCCTCCTGAAAAATGGGAATTTACCTTCTGTTCCAGACCATCCTAAAAAATGGAAAAAATAAGATTTTACTTTCTATTTAGTGCCCTCCTGAAAAATGAAATTTTAATTTCTATTTAGGACCCTCCTGGAAAATGAGATTTTACTTTCTGTTCAGGACCCTCCTGAAAAATGGGATTTTAATCTCTGTTCAGGACCCTCCTAAAAAATGGGTTTTTACTTTCTGTTTAGGACCCTCCTGAAAAATAGGATTTTAATTTCTGTTCAGGACCCTCCTGAAAAATGAAATTTTAATTTTTGTTCAGGACCCTCCTGAAAAATAGAATTTTAATTTTTGTTTAGGACCCTCCTGAAAAATGAGATTTTACTTTCTGTTCAGGATCCTCCTGAAAAATGGGATTTTACTTTCTGTTTAGGATCCTCCTGAAAAATGAGAATTTAGTTTTTGATCTTGGATTTTACTTTATGTTCGGGACCCTCCTGAAAAATGGGATTCTATTTTCTGTTCAGGGCTCTCCTGAAAAATAGAATTTTAATTTCTGTTCAAGACCATTCTGAAAAATGAGATCTTACTTTCTGTTCAGGACCCACCTGAAAAATAGGATTTTACTTTATGTTTAGGACCCTCCTGGAAAATGTGACTTTACTTTCTGTTCAGTACCCTCTTGAAAAATGGGATTTTACTTTCTGTTCAGGACCCTTTTGAAAGATAGGACTTTACTTCCTGTTCAGGACCTTTCTAAAAAATGGGGCTTTACTTCTTATTCAGGACCCTCCTGAAAAATGAGATTTTACTTTCTGTTTAGGACCCTCCTGAAAAATGGGATTTTACTTTCTGTTCAGGACCCTCCTGAAAAATAGGATTTTAATTTCTGTTCATGACCCTCCTGAAAAATGGGATTTCACTTTTTGTTCAAGACCCTCCTGAAAAATAGGACATTACTTTCTGAAAAATGAAAGCTCTCTTTATCTTAATCTTTGTTTGGGATAATTTTGTTTCTAGTTTTATTTTTGATTTTAGGAGCCCGCCTGAAGAACAGTGTGATGAATTTGTAAGTCAGGAGCCCATCTGAAGAACAGGGTGATGAAACGGGAAATTGAAGTAACTGCAAGGCAGGAATCCGCCTGAAGAACAGGGTGATGAATTTGTAAGTTAGGAGCCTATCTGAAGAACAGGGTGATGAAACGGGAAATTGAAGTAACTGCAAGGCAGGAATTCTCCTGAAGAACAGGTGATGAAATTGAAAGACAAAAATGGCAAGTCGGAAGCCCGTCTGAAGAGCAGGGCGAATAAATGAAAGACGAGCAATGAAGTGAAGCAATGGAAAACCAACCAACAAGTTGAAAGAAATTGCAAGTTAGGAGCCCGCCTGAAGAATAAAACTCAAGTCAAGAGTCAAGGAAAGCTGCATAGATAGGATTTTGTAATTTTATCTATGTTTTAACTTGTAATTTTTATTTTTAATGTAATAACAAAGTCGCGGACCGGAACCTCGATGAAACCTCACTCGACTCTCCAACTCGGTATAGTCCACTTTCTTCCGATCTTGTAAGATACCGATCATTTGATTCCCTCATAACTCGGGTAGTAGGATGTTAATCAAGATTCGGTTGCCCTTCTTCTTTTTGTTTCTTTCCTCGAATAATGATCGGGACAAAATTCTATCGCGTTGTCTACTTCTTTGTATGAAAACACTTGATGTTTACATTCAAAGGGGGCATGATGTAGACACGTAATTTTTTCTTGTCGAGAATAATTCGTACTCCGTTATCACACACTTTGACCCCATCTTATAATTTTCTTCAAGAAAAACAAATGAATAACCACCTCATCTTTTACTTATTTATTAATTCCTTTTGTTTTTTCCAAATAACAAACCCTAACTAATCTTGTCTTATCTTAAAGATTCCGACAACCCACCCAATCAAAAATAAACACCTAACCCATACCCCTTCAATTAAAAAACAACATCTCACTTCTCACCTAATTACCTAATACCACCCCAACCCACGTGATACCCCCAACCACCCCAACCCACGTGACCCCCCCACCTTTTCTTTTTTTTTGTCCATAAAGAAATATACATGGATAGGGCACCTTCTAGGAATTTTCCATGTATACTCACATATTCAATGAAATCCTCCATGGTGATACACAGGAGAATATAGCAGAATACACACTCACCATTTTTCCTGACTCTACACACATCAATACACCAGGAATAACTCATACACTTGCACACCACGGACCCACATAGAGTAAAACTAAGAGAAACGGAGAGATATAGAGAGAATTAAGAGAGGGAGAGAGAGAGAGAGAGAGAGAGAGAAACGATTAGGACAGTGGTTCACGCGGAGCTTCGGGGTCGCAGAAACAGTGGTTCCGAGCTCACCATTGTCAAACCCATCGTTAACGACAGATCAGCCACTAATTTCGACAACCAACACTTCGAGAACAGCTCATCTACCTAGGAATCCACTGAAATCGTTAAGAATCTGGTGGATTTAAGTTTTTTCGGCATCTTCTTTGTCGGAACTAGCTGTTTCTAAGTATTTTCAGGCAACTCCGGTCGAAAACACTGAAATTAGCAGGAGATCTGCCCTTTTTGGTAAGTTTCTTTCCTTCGCAGCTCGTCGGAGCTCAAGTGGGTGTTGATCTGTGGTCTTCTGGTGGACTTTGGAGATTTTGAGTTTGTTTGATCGTGATTTGTTTTTCTAGATGGGCTGGATTCATTAATTTTTTTAGAGGGTGTATTCTTGGTTTGAAATTTGTTTGGTTGGTGATCTGGGGTTACTGATGTTGGTTTGATCGTTGTTGGTTCGGGAATTTTGGTTTTGGTTCGTCTTGACTCATTCGTTGAGTTCAGTTTCGGGTCTCAGTTCTTCGATGCCAAGCTTGGATTCCATCGTTGTTGAGGTTTCCTATTCGTGCTCTCGTATTTGGGTTTCTTTTATTTTATATTATCAAAGAAATCGGCTCTTGAAAGGTCCATTTCTCATCTCCTTCTTGATTGATCTTAATCATTTGATGTTTTATGTGTTGAATTCATGGTATGTTGGCTTTTATTTTCATTGATTTTGATATGTTTGGATCATCATATTGATTGTTTGAATTGAATTATTTAAACCCAATTAGAAATAACTGGGACGGGAATTGGAAGTTGATAAAGTGGATATTGTTGTTCTGATTCATTGATGTCGTTGATTAATAGGTCAAGCGGGGTAGGCAAAAGTAGGTTCGGGTAGGCAACATTTAGGAGTGATGTGTTGTTAAATGTGTTTGAATGTTTAAATGTGTGTCAATGCTTTTTTTTCGTTTATTTTATTTAATTCAAAATGTATTCATTTGGCCGGGGAATGCCCCGAAGTATTTGTATATATATTTATTCACCAGAGAATGCCGCGACGTACTATGTTGGCAAAGACGGATCGAGAACAAGGCTCGAGACGTCAGGTAGCATAGGAGCGTAGTTAGGATTAGTATAGACTAGAGTAACTTACATTTCTGCGTTTTTTATTTTTTGGGACTGTATAATTGGACTGAATACTAAATTTTGGGTTGTTTTGTTTTTGTGTGTTTTGTTTGTTTGTTCTGTATTTTTTTGTGTTGTTTATACACTCTTTGATGTCAAATTACCCGATACTCTCTACCAAGCGACCGTGGTCGAACCACGGGATCGAGGGATGCCTAACACCTTCCTCTCGGTCAACAGAATTCCTTAGCTGGAATCTCTGTTTGTAAACCAATTTAAAGAGTCAAATGATTTTGAAAAGGCTTTTCCAATGGTGACTTGGCACACTGGATAATGCCAAGTGGAGACTCTGAATAAAAATGTAAATAATCCCTTTCGAAACAAATTTTAAACCTTTTGTCACTTTAATAATAAAAATCCTTTCGAACCATAAAATTAATCTTTTTTGGAAGTTAAAAAGGGAGTATGACATAGAGGCCCAAATAAGCGCCACGTGTCAAATGACGTGGCATGCCAAGTCAAGTGAAGGAGTCAATAGGATCATTCCACGTGTAAAAATGATGCAGTAAATTAAAAACCCTTGAGAAATGCCATGTCACTTAAATCTGATAGGTCAAAGGATGTTCATGTTTATCATAAATCTCTACTTCCTACAACTATAAATAGGGGTCTCATAATTCAGAAAAGGGACGAACAAGTTTAACAAGAAGCAAAAAAGAGCTCGTGGATCAAAGCAACATATTTCTCTACAAATTTAAGAATTCAAGATCAGTTCATCAAGCTTCAAGATCAAGAGTTCAAGGTTCAAGAACAAGCTCAAGATTTCAAGATCAAGAGTTCAAAGTTCGAGAACAAGCTGAAGATTTCAAGATCAAGAGTTCAAGATTCAAGAACAACTTCAAACTTCAAGATCAAGACTTCAAGATTCAAGAACAAGCTCAAAAGCCCTTGAATTCAAGTATAAGTCAAGATCAAACTCATCAAACCCGCAAATCAAGCTCAAGTTCAAGATCAAGACCGCAAGATTCAAGAACAAACTACCAAGCCCTTGGATTCAAGCACAAGTCAAGATCAAATACATTAAGTCTAGTTAGAGTTTAAGATCAAGCTCGAATCCCTTGAATTTATAATTGAAAAAGCGAATCAGAGGAATCATAAAGATTGTAATGCCCACTTATTGAAATCAATAAATTGATTGTTGCAGTATTTTTCTTGTCTCGATTATTATTTTTGGTCTCGATAATTTTACTGTCCAATAAATTTTGGTATGCCCAGTGGGACGATCTCTACCTCTCATCTCAACTTTTCCAACTATTAAGTTTAAGAACGCTGAAATGACTTCCAAAAAGATCAACTCTCAATCAACTTCTTCCAAGGCTACTGATTCAAAGTTCTCTGGCGAAGTGGAAAGTATCCTTGGTATTACCTTCGAGAGCTGTCACGAGGAGCAAGGCGAGCAAGATAGGACAACAAACATATCCAGTGTCGTCTGTGCCAACTCCAATTTTTGGATCTTCAACCCCGAAAGAAATGAAGTCCAATGCAAGTGCTTCAAAAGGAGGAAGCAGCGTGGCAGAATCACTGAAGAAGACTCTAGCTCTACTTGTGCATTCCGGTTCCAAATACTCTAGCAAAAAAAGCAATGGTCATTCAACAAACACGCCATCTCCAATTACACTGCATAATCTGAGCACTTCGAAGATCAACTTATTTGACAATCCATGATACTCTCCAACATCTCCAGTGATCATGCAAGAAATGGTAACCGATGCCTCGTCTATGGAGGAACATCTTGCGAATCTGACAAAGGCAACTGAGGGCCTAACCAAGTATGTTCAGAATCAAGATGATTGGATTTATAAGATAGTAGATAGGGTGGAAGGCCTGATAGACAGAGAGTCTATGTAACACCCCGTATTCAAGTACATATATTGGCGTATTCAAGTACGTGTATTGGTCTTATTTATATGGAATTAATTTTATTTTATTTTATTTATACCGGAATTTGCCCATCGATGGTTCCATACGAAGGTTATTGAATAAGCTTTCCAATGATATAAGGATTTCCAAAAACGGATAGATTTCGGATATAATCGAGCACGTTTGAAACTATAAAACGGTGGCCGGGATATTGGGAATAGTAAATGTGCAGGAAAATTTCCTGCACACAAACTACTGAGGCCAGCCATTTTTTTGGGTCAACTTTGAACGATCATAACTCCCTTAATATAATGAACTGGGAGATTTTTCACCTATGAAAAGAAAGATCTTTGAGTATTCTTTCCAATACAATTGGTTTCATCCAAATCCGACATCTTAGTAATGAGTTATACTCGTTTTACTTCAGCCTCTCAAAACAAATTTTTAGGGTCAACTTCAAAGGATCATAACACCTTTTACAGGACGAACTGGGTGACCTACTTTATATTAAATGAAAGCCCTTTGAATTATATTTCCAACGATACCAATTTAACCCAAATCCGATATCGGAGCAAAGAGTTATGGTTGATTTACTTTAGCTTATCAAAACAGTCCACCATGGACAGATTCGGATTTACTTAAATTTTAAGGGCAATATGGTTATTTTCCATCACCTCATGGACGAAAATTGGTCATTATATACATATACTTAGCCTCATATCCATCAT
>NW_025884224.1:0-1482 GCF_002878395.1 Capsicum annuum
GTTGTTGAACAACTTAGCGCAGTTGTCGAACAACTTTGATAGTTGTTGAACAACTTCGGAAAGTTATCGAACAACTATCAAAGTTGTTCGACAACTGGGAGAAGTTGTTGGAACGAAAAAACTTTTAAAAAAAACTCAAAAAAAATTTGTCCTTCCCACCTAATTTTAAAAACTTGAAGGACCCTCACTTAATTGGACAACTTGTTTATCCCTTTTAACCACACAAGGACAAATAAAGAAAATTAAAAGAATAAAAATAAAACTGGCCTATTTCGGATGGTTCAAGAGCCCATTTTTTCTTATTTTGGAGCAATAGTTAGTATGAAAGGTGTTTGAGTTATTTTTTATATTAAAAAATATATTGAATCCTCAACAATAAGGTAAAAGGTTAGGTAACCAACCAAATAAACTCCTAAGATTTTCATATTTTTTTAGCTATTTGATAGTTGGAGGGCATTTATTTTAGCTAAAAACACAACTAATGATAAAGTTGATTCCTTTTAAATAGCTCAGAGGTATATTTGACCCTTATTGTAATTCCACGTCACTCTATAAGAAATATGTTAAATCATTTCCACCCTTTCCAAATGTTATTTTTTAATTACTTATTTATTTATATTGTTGGAGTTTAAATGTAGGGGGTGCGGATATAGGCGGATAACTAACTTATGAAATAGATTTAGTATATATATAATGAATCTATTTTTCTTTGTGCGTGGATATTTCTTAAATTTTGTTTCAATATTTTTTTAATGATTTATTCTTTTCGTAAGATGTATTCATTAATTTGTTTGGTTTATTATTTTATCCTGTAGTAATTGCAGAGTTACAAATTTCTGTATAATAATTTATCCTAACTGTACTGTAATGTATATCTAATTCTAGATTTTCAATGTTATTTATTATCTTGTGTTATTCTTCTCGTAGTGAGTGTTTTAAATTATATAAAATGTCACATGTACTTTTTTCTAAATTTTCTAAGGTTTCTTCTATCCATATTAATTTTTCTTTTAGATTCTCCATTATTTTCTAATTCTGTTTCTATAATTAATTTCTTTATTTAGATTATCTTGATTTTCTCTAGTTTTTCTAATATATTCTAACATCTCTTAATCTGAATAATATCCTTCTGGGTAAATTTCTTGGTATAACTGTTCTATCCAATCTATGGTTTCAATTTCATAGTCTATTACTTTTTCTAATATTATTTTCTTAATTTCTATAATTTCTATATCTTTAAGTATATATAAGATTAAAACTTTAAGATAATCTAGATGATCTATCTTTTAAAATTGATTTTATTATAATATTTTGTAGTTGTTTGTTTTAGTCTTAGTAGTTCTTGCATTTTTATTAAGAAATTCTATATATTTTATATCTTTATTTTTCATGTATTTGTCTATACTTATTTTCATCTATTTTTCTAGTAATTGTATGTTTCTCATATCTTTTTCTAAAAATTTTATGTAATTTATCATGGTA
>NW_025884225.1:0-5168 GCF_002878395.1 Capsicum annuum
AATGGTCACAGTACAGTACAGTAATGATTACAAAGATGATAAGAATGAAGGTAAAGTGATTGAATAAATACAATGTACAGATTGTCACAAGTTCTAGTAAGTGTGGTCCACTCCTATTATGATTTATTCACTTGTTTCTGATTTCTATTGAGCTCCTATATCATATGTGATTATCTACAGCTTTACATACTCAGTACATATTTTGTACTGACGTCCCCCATAGAGGACCTGCATTTCATGCTGCAGGCACAGGTACCTTAGCTCATACACCACACAAGTAGGGGCCAGGATATTCAGCTGCTTTTGGTGAGCTCCAGTTTGCTTCGGGGCTTTCTGTGTCATATCCAGTCTCTTTTGGTATTGTATAGAAGTTAGTTATATGGCGGGGTGTGTCCCAACCTTAGTTAAACTCTGTGTATTGTCTAGAGGCTTTGTAGACCTAATGTACAGTCAAGGTGGTATTTTGTTAATAGACGTGATGGCTCCAACGGCCAAGTATTATATATACATATATATGTGTGCTCGAGCTTATAGAGGTGATTATTTCCTTTTATATGCGATATGATGCTGTCCGAATTTTGGGTTGTCATAAAGGTATACATGGGAAGTATAAGGTTATGAGCTGGTTCTCTCGGGCCTCCTCAGTTACGGGTGCTAGTCCGTCCCAATAGGATTTGAGGCATGACAGTGGTATCAGAGAAGTTCGTCCTATTGAGTCTACAAAGCCGTGTCTACGTAGAGTCTTATTTATCGGTGTGTCGTGCACCGCATCTATAAACAGGAGGCTATGGACATTTTGGAATTATTTCTTTTTCTTCATGTCTTAGATCATGCGATAGAGCCTATATTGTATATGAATTCATAGTTGACCACCATTTTTTCTCATATTATAGTAATGATGCCGGTTACCAGAAGCAAAAATACTGGTAAACAAGTAGATGTGGATGCCGGAGAGGGTACTAGTAAGTCACCCACTATACCAGCTAATCAAAGTGAGGCTCCAGCTGAGCATGCATCAGAAACTTCTTCCACTTCGAAAGAAATAAGGGGGAGGAGAACTATATCCCCAAAGCCACTTATTAATGTTGCTGATCAAGATCTTAGAAATGCAAAACAACTTTTGACTCGTATAGTTGCTGGGCAAGCCATTCCTACATGGGTCCTAGTGGTACAGATAGGGCGGCTTGCCTTCGAACACAAGATTTTCTTAATATGAATCCTCCCACTTTTACTGGATCAGATCTTAACAAGGACCCACAGGACTTTATTGATCAAATTCAAAGGGCCTTAGATGTTATGCATGTAACGGGTAGAGATACAGTGGAGTTAGCAGCATATAAATTCAAAGGGGAGGCTATATATTGGTACGAGGACTGGAAATTATCTAAGGGTATTGATGCATCCCCAGCTACTTGGAAAGAGTTTAAAGAGGCATTTCGTTATCATTATCTTCCATTCGAGATTATTCAGGCCTATGCAGATCAGTTTTTAAATCTTCATCAAGGGAATATGAGCGTAAGGGAGTACAGTATCCGATTTAATTCCTTGTCGAGATATGCTCCTAATGTTGTAGCTACTATGGATGATAGAGTTCATTAATATGTGGATAGGCTAGATCCATATCTGGTTAGAGATTGTACTATTGCCGCTTTGAACAAAGATATGGACATAGCGAGGATCTAAGCTTTTACATAGAAAATGAAAGATCAGAGGCAGAGGAGAAGAACACAGGAATTAGAAAGAAGATATTCCAAGAAGGACAGATCTACAGGGTAGTTCATGGAATCCTAAGGAGGGTTCAGACCACAGTTTTCTACTAGACCACCTACTCTATTATCTTCTTATTCTGCAGCTAGTGCCCTACCACAGTTCCAAGGGCCCATAGGAAATCAATTTTGGCACAGAAATGAGAGTCAGAGTTCGTGGACAGTGGAGTACCAAAGGCAAGGGAATATGAGCCAATCGAGACCTCCTTGAGAGCCATGCAATAAATATGGAAGGTATCATTTGGGCGCATGTCGGATGGAGACCGATGATTGCTTTTGGTGCGGTATGTTGGGACATATGATAAGAGAATGCCCACAAAGAGGCATAGGAGGTATGGCACAACCTACGGGGTTATTTGTTGCATCATCATCATCGATGCCTTATTCAGGAAGGGTTGCACAACAATGGGT
The DNA here is from genome assembly GCF_002878395.1 of Capsicum annuum. NCBI lineage: Eukaryota > Viridiplantae > Streptophyta > Magnoliopsida > Solanales > Solanaceae > Capsicum > Capsicum annuum. The sequence continues at coordinate 2,178 of NW_025884225.1, forward strand.
CGTGTTTGAGGTGATAGAGGAGCCACGAGTTCTAGCGGGGCTCAAAATCATACGTATGCTTTAACGGATCGACAGAATTTAGAGGCTTCCCCAGATGTGGTTACAGGTACGTTGTTTATCTTTTCATTTGATGTATATGCCTTAATTGATCCCGGTTCTACATTATCTTATGTTACTCCATTGGTTGCTGTAAAGTTCAAAAGAATACCCAAACTGTTAGTTAATCTATTTGAAGTGTCCACATCAGTTGGGGAATCTATTATAGCTAGAAAGGTTTACCAAAACTGCATAGTAACTATTTGTGGTTGTGATACGATGGCTGATCTCGTGGAGTTAGAAATGGTAGATTTTGATATTATAATGGGTATGGATTGGTTAGTGTCTTGTTATGCCACAATTGATTGCTGCACGAAAAAGGTATATTTTTATTTTCCAAATGAATCAGTCCTTGAATGGAAAGATGAAATTGGTGCACTAAGAGGTAGATTTATTTCTTATTTTAAGGAAAGAAGAATGATTTCCAAGGGATACATATATCATTTAGTTAGAGTAAGGGATATAGAAGTGGAGCCACCAACTCTTCATGCTATTCCGGTGGTAAATAAATTTTCTGATGTATTTCCTGAGGATCTTCCAGGTTTGCCTCCTGAATGAAAAGTAGAGTTTGGTATTGATGTAATACCAGGCACCCAACCAATCTCCATTCCTCCGTACAGAATGGCCCCAGCAGAATTACGAGAATTGAAAGAGCAGTTGAAATATTTGCTAGAGAAGGGATTCATAAGGCCTAGTATGTCCCCCCTGGGGAGCACCAGTGTTATTTGTGCGTAAAAAGAATGGCTCGCTGAGGATGTGTATTGATTATCAGCAATTGAATATGGTGACTATTAAGAATAAATATCCTCTCCCAAGAATTCATGATTTATTTGATCAGTTACAGGGCACCAAGTGCTTTTCTAAGATTGATTTGAGCTCAGGTTACCACCAAGTGAGGGTCAAAGAGAAGGATATACCCAAGACAACTTTTCGAACACGGTATGGTCATTATTAGTTTCTAGTTATGTCATTTGGGATAACAAATGCACTCGCAGCTTTTATGAAATTGATGAATAAGGTGTTTAAGCCATTCCCAGATGTATTTGTGATAGTTTTTATAGATGATATTCTAGTTTATTCTAGATCAGAAGAGGACCATGCCAATCACTTATGACAGGTATTGCAGACTCTTCGTGATTGTAAGCTTTATGAAAAGTTCTCGTAATGTGAGTTTTGGTTAAAGTCGGTGGCATTTTTGGGTCATATTATATCTAGTGAAGGGATAAAGATTGATGCTCAAAAGATAGAAGCTGTGAAGAACTGGCCAAGGCCCACAACGCCTACGGAGATTTGTAGTTTTCTCGAGTTGGCCGGTTATTATAGAAGGTTTGTTGAAGGCTTTTCTTCTATTTCAGCACCCTTAACCAAGCTAACCCATAAAACATCCAAATTCCAATGGAATGATACCTGTGAGAAGAGTTTTCAAAATTTAAAGAACAAGTTGATTTCTACACCCGTGTTGGTACTTCCAGAAGGCACCAAAGGGTATACAGTGTATTGTGATGCTTCCAGAATTGGTTTAGGATGTGTATTGATGTAGTATGGTAAGGTAATAGCATATGCTTCTAGTGAAGTTGAGTACAGCTTTTCACCCTCAAACAGATGGACAAGCAGAACATACCATCCAAACACTTGAAGATATGCTACGAGCTTGTGTAATAGATTTTAAGGGCAACTGGGATGATCATTTACCTCTTATTGAGTTTGCCTACAATAATAGCTATTATTTAAGTATCAAAATGGCACCATATGAAGCTTTATATAAAAGGAAGTGTAGATCACCAATAGGATGGTTCGAAATGGGTGAAACTCTTTTGTTCGGACTGGATCTTGTTTATCAATCCATAGAGAAGGTTAAAGTAATTCAGCAACGACTAAAAATAGCCCAAAATCAACACAAGTCATATGTGGATAGTGGAAGGAGAGGGCTAGAGTTTTCTATCGGTGATTGGATATTTTTGAAGGTATTACCAATGAAAGGGGTAATGATATTTGGCAAGAAAGAAAGTTGAGTCCACGTTATATAGGCCCGTATAAGATCACTCGAAGGTTTGGACAAGTTGCATATGAATTAGATCTACCCCAAGAGCTCTCATCAGTACATCCGGTATTTCATGTGTCAATGCTTCGAAAGTGCATCGGAGATCAATAACATATCACTTATACTAAGGATGTGCAAGTTGTGGAAGATCTTACCTATGAGGAAGTGCCTATTGCTATTCTAGATCTCTAAGTTAAGAAGATGAGAAATAAAGAGATAACATCTGTGAAAGTACGTTGGAGAAATCGTCAAAGGGAAGAGATTACATGGGAAGCTGAGGAAGCAATGAAATCTAAGTACCCTCATTTGTTCAAACATGAAGAGGATGTTCAAGAATCGGAGTTAGAACATTAATAAGTAAGTTTTTTCTTATATATGCATAGTATTTATGTGATGATGTGAATATTAATGATGGACTTGAACTTGTTTCGGTTGAATAACTACGCTAACATTCGAGGATGAATGGACTAAAGGGGGGAAGGATGTAACACCCCATATTCAAGTACGTGTATTGGTCTTATTTATATGAAATTAATTTTTATTTTATTTTATTTATGCCAGAATTTGCTCGTCGATGGTTCCATGAGAAGGTTATTGAATAAGCTTTCCAACGATATAAAGATTTCCAAAAACTGATAGGTTTCAGATATAATCGAGCACGTTCGAAACTATAAAACGGTGGCCAGGATTTTCGGGAATAGTAAATGTGCAGGAAAATTTCCTACACACAAACTACTGAGGCCAGCCGAATTTTTGGGTCAACTTCAAATGATCATAACTCCGTTAATATAATGAACTGGGAGATTTGCGTCCTATGAAAAGAAATAACTTTGAGTCTTCTTTCCAATGCAATT
>NW_025884226.1:0-30418 GCF_002878395.1 Capsicum annuum
TATTGAATGTACTTTGGTTTGGTGACTTGGGAGGTGACTTAGTGACTTGAAATTTTCTAAGTGTAGGTACTTTAAAGGTGAACTTTTGTTTTGAATGTAGTTAATTTTGGTCACTTGGTAGGTGACTTAGTCACTTGAAATTGATAAAGTGTAGGTACTTTAAAGATTAATTTTTGTTTTGAATGTGGTTTAGTTTGATGACTTGGGTGATGACTGTCACACCCCTTTTTTGCTCGAGGGAATCAGAGTTTAAGGGTTTTTCCAATTAAAGTAACGATTTTGTATAGGGATTAATTTATTACAGAGTCGCCATTTAGAATTGTTGAGTTATGGTGTTTCAAATCACCTTTTTGAATCCTTAGTCAAAAGGAAATGACTCTTTATTAGTCTGCGAAAACAGAAGACCGGGTAAGGAATTCTGTTGACCGAAGGAAAGGTGTGAGGTACCCCTCGAGCCCCGTGGTTCAAGCACGGTCTCTTTATTGACTAATCTTGACTTAAACTATTTTGGATAAATTGTGTTAAGGCCTAAATTCGCTCATTATATCCAAAATATCTATCTGCATATCTTATATTAAATAAATCGATAAAAGTTAATTTGGTTTTTAAAAGAAATTGCCAAGGTGCATTGTTGCATCCTTGAATTTTTAAAACGCCTTAGAAAGATGCGTACGCCGCATTCTTTATTGAGATGAAATATTTTAAAACGTTCCTAAAGTTTGCCTAACGTTAAAACACTGATTTGTCTTTTATAAACTCGTAACAATTTATCTGTTTGAAATACTATTTAATTTAAACAATAAAATTGAGTAAAATTTAGTTAAAAGGATAAACAATTTAATAAATAATTAATAAATTTTATTAATGATAATTAATGATAATAATAAATGATAATAAAAAAATAATAAAAATATACGTTGATACCTAATTTTAAAAATTATTTCCTGAATTTATTCTATTTTTAGTTAATGCAAACCCAATCATATATTATAAGTCCAATCATTATTATATAATCCAATGAGTAGTTAATTGAGAACAAAAACAAAATCAGAACTCTCTTTCATGTCAAAAACCCATCTGCTATTTTCTTATTTTTATTTATTTATCTTTTTTTAAACCAAGTACTAATTTCATCATAACTTTTTTTATCATACAAAAAAACAACAACCTAAGAATAAGGTTAAAGTTCAGATCTCTTATTAAGATGAGAGAATAAAGACATCTTCATGGCTATAAACACTATTTGCATGACATAAAGTCATTAACCATTTGGATTAGGGTTTGGTCCCTTTATTATATGTTTTCTCATCAATTCATGACTTATATATATATAAAAAAAATACAGTACCAAAGAGCATTTTCTACTAAATATCATTTACTGCTTAACTTGGAAAAAAAAATGTTGTAGTCTAGTGGTGAAAATTTGACTAAGATTTTACATTTTTGATGGGACAAAAATAAGACAACCACGCCATACAATTGAAAATTTGTAACAAAACTAATCAAACTTACACTTTTCTTTGACTTAATATGGTAAATAAATGACATTACATGCTAAATTATATAATCATAAAAATAACTTTGATCATGATTTGATTCACAACAAAATTTACACAAATAAATACAAAGAATTTGAATTAGAACCTGTGTGATAATTTGATTGAAGATGAAGATTAAAATATCGTCATCAGAAACTTCAAAACAGAACTCCAAAACTCGAACTGATGATTTTCTCTCTCTGTTTTTCCTTCTCTCTCTTTTTTTGTTCTGTCAGTGTTTGATCTCTGGATATCTGATAGTGTGATATAGTGCCTATAGGAATGTACGTTCTGAGAGTGGGGAGAGTCCTTAAGTACAGGGATTTTGGGGGGAACGGTTAGTGTCAAATAAGGATAGGATTTTATTTTTTAAAAAAATTTGAATCTTTTTTCTTTTCAATATATAATACAATTAATAATAACAAATAAAAATAATACATAGATAAACATAATAATAACAATAATAATAGTAAAAATAATATAATAATAACTAACTAATTTTATATTTAAGAAAATACAATAAAAGTTTATAAATAGCCGAAAATAAATATAATTAAGATAGTACTAAAAATACTAGCTTATTTATTTTAAAAATTAAAAAGAAAAATATGCTTGAATTTTTGTATTTTTTTTTTTAAAAATTGGAATAAAAATAAAAATAAAATATCCTAAAATTAACTTCATTTAGTTATTTATTTTTTAACTAAAACTTTACTGAAAATAAAATAATAATTAAAATAATATCGAATCAAATATAAATATTTAATATCAAAAAATATATATATTACACTCGGAGAGAGTTAAAAATCACGTGTCTACATTTTGCTCCTCTTTGTTTGAAATCTCGAAGAGTTTTCATACAAAGAAGTAGACAAAGATGTGATTTTTGATCCTCCGATTATTCAAAAAGAATATAAAAAGAAAAAGGAGATGTGACCTAGTCCTGGTTTTGGACCGCCTATATATCCCGGGTTATAAGGAAATCAGGTCACGTGTAGTTCAAAGGTAAGGTAAAATGGTGAGAGAACAAGTTAGAGATCGAGTGAGGTTTCATCAAGTTTTTGGTTGACGACTTCTGCCTTTTACATTCAAATGACTAACCAAAAATGAAAAATACAAATGAAAATTGTAATCTCTAGAATCTTGATTCTACTCTTCGCCACTTGATTTTAAAAATTCACCCTATTCTTCAGGCGGGCTCCTGACTTGTTATTTCTTCACCTTGTTCTTCAGGCGGCCTCCAATGCCGCTTGAATTATCAAAACAAGGAAGTACGTCTTAATGCCACTTGAATTACCAAACCAAGGAAGTACGTATCTTTACCAGTGTTGCTTGAATTACCAAAACAAGGAAGTGCCTTTCCTTATTGATGCCGCTTGAATTACCTAAATCAGAAAGTGCATCTCCTTACAAATGTCTCTTTAATTACCCAAATAAGGATGTGCGTCTCCTTACAAATGTTTCTTGAATTATCCAATCATGGAAGTGCGTCTCCTTACAAATGCCGCTTGAATCACCCAAATCAAGAAGTGTGTCTCCTTACAAATGTCGCTTGAATTTACCAAACAAGGAAATGTGTCTCCTAACAAATGTCTCTTTAATTACCTAAACAAGGACGTGCATCTCCTTACCAATGTCGCTTGAATTACCCAAATCAGGAAGTGCATCTCCTTACAAATGCTGCTTGAATGACCCAAATCAGGAAGTGTGTCTCCTTACAAAAGTTGCTTAAATTGTCCAAACAAGGAAGTGCGTCTCCTTACAAATGTCGTTTGAATTACCAAACAAGGAAATGCGTCTCCTAACAAATGTCTCTTTACTTACCAAACAAGGTAGTGCATCTCCTTACCAATGTCGCTTGAATTACCCAAATCAGGAAGTACGTCTCCTTACAAATGCCGCTTGAATTACCCAAATCAGGAAGTGTGTCTCCTTACAAATGTTGCTTGAATTGTCCAAACAAGAAAGTGCGTCTCCTTATAAATGTTGCTTGAATTACCAAACAAGGAAATGCATCTCCCCACAAATGTTACTTAATTACCAAATAAGGAAGTGCATCTTCTTAAAAATGTTGCTTGAATTACCAAACAAGAAAGTGTGTCTCCTTACAAATGTTGCTTGAATTGTCCATACAAGGAAGTGTGTCTCCTTACAAATGTCGCTTGAATTGTCCAAACAAGGAAGTGAGTCTCCTTACAAATGTCGCTTGAATTGTCCAAACAAGGAAGTGAGTCTCCTTATAAATGTCACTTGAATTACCAAACAAGGAAGTGCGTCTGCTTACGAATGTTGCTTGTACCAAACAAGGAAGTGCATCTCCTTACAAATGTCGCTTGAATTACCAATCAAGGAACTGTGTCTCCTTACAAATTTCTCTTTGAGAAATTATGGCCTTTGATGTTTAGGCTTTGAAATCATTGATTTGAAGGTAACATGTATTCCTGAATAATGAACTAACTACAAGAAACATGATCGATGTCACCTAAAACTCGAATAGAAATTTACTTCAACACTCAATTTACAACTCTTTCTTTTCTTCAGGCGATCTCCAGGCTTTTTCTTTTCTGTTTTTTCAAATTATGTTCCTGAACTCAAAATAAAAAATGAAACAGAAAAATAACATCCCATTCTTCAGGAGGTCCTGATTATAAAAAATAAATTCCCATTCTTCAGGAGGGTCCTGTCGTATTCTTCAGGAGGGTCCTAAGCAGAAAGTAAAATTCAATAAAAATGAACAAAATTTTTTGCCCCATTTGTACTAGAAAATTTTGTGAGCATCATCAGATTACAGTTTTTGAAAAGTATAGAAAGAGTGTGAATCAAAGCCCTGCTAAAGAAATATGTCTCGCCATAGTAAAACTGCTAAGATTTAAATTGAAGGACTCGACTAGAAAGTGGGTCTTCTAGGAGTGAATGTTCAGGTTAGAAAGTGCTTCATCTAACAAATGAAAACTGACTTATTCAGACTAGGAAGTGCGTCTCCTAGGGGTTAAATAACTCAACTAGAAAGTACGTCTTCTAGGAGTAATGGATGATGAGTTTTTACCATGATTGTGATTACTAAACATGTGTAGTAATATCGCCTCTTGCATTTGCAAAAATGAGGAATTGCATCTTTTAATATTTAGGCTTTGAAATTCTTGATTTGAAAAGTAATATGTTTCCTGTTTCATCAAAGAAAACTTGTGAGTTCTAAAACATGGTGGTAGGTTTGTGGCTTTAGCTTTCGTGGCAATCACTCTTGCCCTCGTCATATTTAACCTTGCTCCCAACCATTAGCATCCATCACCAACTTGATGCATCATTAACCCAAACTTATATTATCAAAAGTGACTTTGAAACAAACATAGTATTTCTACTTTGCCATGCTTCTCAAATAAACCTTTGAACCCTGGTATTTTCATGAGTTCCCAGACTCTTCTATTGACAAAACTTTCTGCATGCCTTATTTCGATTAACAATCATGTCTCTTTCATGTGTTGGCTTTTTAGCTTGTTTTGTGCAATTGAAGAAGTTGGTAGTAAGTTTTGAGATCATTTCTCACTTATTTTGAAATGGACTTGACTCAAGGACACGAGAAAAATGATAATAATTTAAAAAAAAATCAAAAATAGAAAAAGAAAAAGAAAAAGGAAAAACAATAGGCATTTTTTTTTGAAACGACAAAATAAAAACTTATTTGGGTGTGGTAACCGATTCCAATAATCATGACATGCATTTTGAATTAAACAACTTGATCTATCCACATTAATCATTACAACTCTTGTCCACTTATTGAGTTTGAAATGAAATCAATCTTGAATATGTTCCCTCTAGATCACAATCCTGCTTCGGCTAATGGCACCTCAATGGGTTTTTGCCAACGCCTATCTCATTTTCCTTTTTTTCTCAGTTTATTGTCGCCTCATGGTGCCCAAAAGGGTTTTCACCAATCAGACACTCTCATTTTTACTCATTCATTTTTCATAATCTTTTTGAAAATAATGTCCATTCACAAAACATCATGCACCCATAACATGTTTAGCCTTGACATTCTCAAAGATCGATCTGAAGGTCTTTCTTTGGTTGTAACTTGTCTTTTGGAAAGTGTTAGAAAGAAAGGTCGGCATGAGGATAAAAAATTTACATAATATTAGGTGAAACATACAACTTTTGGAATCGACTTTTTAAGGAAATAAACTTTGCCCCAGTTTTATTTCATTTTGGGTAATTTGAATTTTCTTTTTGTTAGACCGAACCCCAGAGTAGGGCTGCCTACGTATCTTGTCACAACAAGAATCAGGTCAAATGTAGTTTAGGCATCTTGTTCTTTTGCTTGATTTTTTTTCGTTGGACTTTTTTTTCACTTTTTTTTAAACTTTTTTGATTCTAGTCTTTTGCTCGACACTTTTCTTTCTGCTGACTCTATCTTGATTCCAGAAGAGGGGGTACGGAAGAAAATAACACTAGAGCTTAAAAGGGGTAATAAATTATGACACAACATTTAGGTAGCAGAATGAAATGCCTTTGTCATATCAATCCTTAAAAACACAAGTACATAACATGCAATCTAGGAGTGGAACATGAAGATCATATGCATCTTTTTCAACATTGATCTTGACTAAGCTCGTGCACATGCGTCACTTCTTTTAAGCTTGTGAAACATGCAGGTCCACTTATATTGTACTTTTCTCTCAATGAATGATTCATGTCTTTTTTTATCTAACCCTTTTACTTTTCTTGATAGTGGATACTATATATCCTTTGATCGCTCCCATTTAAAGTGCTTGAGATTGACATTCTCATTGATGACCAGGTCATTTTTGATTCACAAAGAGATTGCTTTATCCATTCAAGTGAGGATTTAACTCGGTCAGCAAACATCTCAACACTTTACTTATTTCCCTACATGTTTTTTTTCAAGTCTATCCTCTTGGTCAAGTGTTTCAGGATTAGATTAGATTTTAAGATCAGGTGAAAATTCAGCATGCATATCAAAACACTAGAATTCACATAAAAGAACTATGTAAAGAAAGGAAAGACGAACAAATAATATACATATTAAAATAAAGTAAAATAAAACAAAACAAATAAATAAAATGGACACTACATTTTGTTAAAAGAAAAGATGACCGAATTTCAACATAAATGACATATACAAAAGAAAAGATAGACTCCGAACTACAATCTTGAAATAGTTTGGATAACAGAAAGAAAAACAAAATAAACTTTGACAAATCCTTTCTATGAAGGGAAGGAGTGACTTCTTAATTGTTGATCTTGATATCTTCTCCAGTTTGCACATCGGTATGACTAGATCTTTTACTACTGTCAATGTCCTGCACCATAATCAATTTATCTTGAATCATTCTTTCTATTTCTCTTTTCAAAGCACGAAAATCTTCTGTACTATGATCCTGAACATCAGAATGATATACACATCATACATTAGGATAAAAGTTCCTTGAATGTGGGTCAGGGGTGTACCCAAGAAGAGGAGTGATCATGTCTTTTTATCTCAATTTCTGAAATAAGCTAGTATTTGATTCTCCAATTGGTGTAAAATTATCCCTTAGATTCTGTTTTTTTTTCATTGTTTGGCTTGGTGCGAAAATCAAATATAGAGGGGCTTGGGTATGTTGGTGGAGTTGGAAGATGATTCTGAGGGGTTGGTGCACGCCATTGCGGGTAAGGAGTCTGAACATATGGTTGTGCATTATAGATAGAATACTGAGGAGATGGAATGGAATATAATGGATTTTATGGTGGAACATAGTGTCGTAGATGGTTATATGGATCTTGGAAATAAATTTGGCACTGATATTGTGCGTAAGGGTAATGTACACCTCTCCAATTTTGTCGTGGACCTGGTAAAACAGTTGTTACATCCTCTTTTCTTTTGTTTCCACCAAAGCTTCCTGAACCACTTTGAATTGCTTGTGTTATTGCTTTTAAAGCGACTTGGTTGATTTTAACCAAGTATTGATTTCATCATAAATTTATTTTATCATACGAAAAAAAAAGCAACCTAAGAATAAGGTTAAAGTTCAGATCTCTTATTAAGATGAGAGAATAAAGTCATCTTCATGGGTATAAACACTATTTGAGTGACATAAAGTCATTAACCATTTGGATTGGGGTTTGGTCCCTTTATTATATTTTTTCTCATCAATTCATGACATATAAAAAAAATACAGTAACAACGAGCATTTTCTACTAAATATCATTTACTGCTTAACTTGGAAAGAAAGATGTTGTAGTCTAGTGGTGAAAATTTGACTTAGATTTTACATTTTTGATGGGACAAAAATAAGACAATCACACCATAACAATTGAAAATTTGTAACAAAACTAATCAAACTTACACTTTTCTTTGACTTAATATGGTAAATAAATGACATTACATGCTAAATTATATAACCATAAAAATAACTTTGATCATGATTTGATTCACAACAAAATTTACATAAATAAATACAAAGAATCTGAATTAGAACCTGTGTGATAAGTTAATTGAAGATGAAGATTAAAATATCATCACCAGAAACTTCAAAACGGAACTCCAAAACTCGATTCAGAACTCTTTTCTTCTCTTCCCTTCTGTATTTCTACTGATGGTTTTCTCTCTCTATTTTTCCTTCCTTCTTTTTTTTTTCTGTCAGTGTTTGATCTCTGAATATCTGATAGAGTGATACAGTGTCTATAGGAATGTACGTTCTGGGGGTGGGGAGAGTCCTTAAGTATAGGGATTTTGGGGGGAACGGTTAGTGTTAGATAAGGATAGGATTTTTTATTTTTATTTTTAAATTTGAATCTTTTTTATTTTCAATATATTATATAATTAATAATAACAAATAAAAATAATAAATATATAAAAAAATAATAACAATAATAATAAAAATAATAATATAATAATAACTAACTAATTTTTATATTTAGGAAAATACAATAAAAGTTTATAAATAGCCGAAAATAAATATAATTAAGATAGTACTAAAAATACTAGCTTATTTATTTAAAAATTAAAAAGAAAAATATTTTTGAATTTTTGTATTATTATTTTTTCTAAAATTGGAATAAAAATAAAAAATAAAATATCCTAAAATTAACTTCATTTAGTTATTTATTTTTTAACTAAAACTTTACTAAAAATAAAATAATAATTAAAATAATATCAAATCAAATATAAATATTTAGTATCAAAATATATATATATTACACTCGGGGAGGGTCAAAAATCATGTGTCTACAATGACTTAGTGAGTTGAAAATGTTGAAGTTTAGATACTTGAAATGTGAATTTTTGTTTTGAATATGGTTTAGTTTGTTGTTTAAGGAGGTGACTTAGTTACTTGAAATTGATTATGATGTAGGTACTTTAAAGGTGAATTTTTTTTTGAATGTAGTTAAGTTTGGTGACTTGGTAGGTGACTTAGTGACTTGAAATTGATTAAGTATAGGTACTTGAAAGGTGTATGTTTGTATTGAATGTACTTTTGTTTGGTGACTTGGGAGGTGACTTAGTGACTTGAAATTTACTAAGTGTAGGTACTTTAAAGGTATATTTTTGTATTGAATGTACTTTGGTTTCGTGATTTGGGAGGTGATTTAGTGACTTGAAATTTACTAAGTGTAAGTACTTGAAAGGTGTATTTTTTTTTTTGAATGTAGTTAAGTTTGGTGTCTTGGTAGGTGACTTAGTCACTTGAAATTGATAAAGTGTAGGTACTTTAAAGGTGAATTTTTGTTTTGAATGTGGTTTAGTTTGGTGACTTGGGTGATAACTTAGTGAGTTGAAATTTACTAAGTGTAGGTACTTTGAAGGTGAATTTTTTGTTTTGAATGTAGTTAAGTTTGGTGACTTGGTAGGTGGCTTAGTCACTTGAAATTGATAAAGTTTAGGTACTTTAAATGTGAATTTTTGTTTTGAATGTGGTTTATTTTGGTGACTAGGGTGATAACTTAGTGAGTTGAAATTTACTAAGTGTAGGTACTTTAAAGGTAAATTTTTGTTTTGAATGTAGTTAAGTTTGGTGACTTAGTCACTTGAAGTTGATAAAGTGTAGGTACTTTAAAGGTTAATTTTTATTTTGAATGTGATTTAGTTTGGTGACTTGGGTGATGACTTAGTGAGTTGAAAATGTTGAAGTCTAGGTACTTGAAATGTGAATTTTTTCTTTGAATGTAGTTAAGTTTGGTGACTTGGTAGGTGATTAAGTGTAGGTACTATAAAGGTGATTAAGTGACTTAGTTAAGTTTGGTGACTTGGTAGGTGATTAAGTGTAGGTGACTTGAATGTACTTGAAATTGATTTAAGTGTAGGTACTATAAAGGTGAATTTTTGGATTAAATGTGGTTTAGTTTGGTAACTTGGGTGTTGACACAGTGATTTGAAATATACTAAGTGTAGGTACTTTAAAGGTGAATTTTTTGTTTTAAATGTAGTTAAGTTTGGTGACTTGTTAGGTGACTTAGTCACTTGAAATTGATTAAGTGTAGGTACTTTAAAGGTGAATTTTTGTTTTGAATGTGGTTTAGTTTTATGACCTGGGTGATGACTTAGTGAGTTGAAATTTACTAAGTGTAGGTACTTTAAAGGTGAATTTTTTGTTTTGAATGTAGTTAAGTTTGGTGACTTGGTAGGTGACTTAGTCACTTGAAATTGATAAAGTGTAGGTACTTTAAAGGTGAATTTTTTTTTTGAATGTGGTTTAGTTTGGTGACTTGGGTGATGACTTAGTGAGTTGAAAATGTTGAAGTTTACGTATATAAAATGCGAATTTTTTTTTGAATGTGGTTTAGTTTGTTGTTTTAGGAGGTGACTTACTCACTTGAAATTGATTATGATGTTGGTACTTTTTCATTTTGAATTTAGGTACTTGAAATGTGAACTTTTTTTGACTTGATCTAATTAGTTGAATCTGATTGATTGTGTAGATGGAACCTGATTATAGCTGGATATATCAAAGGAATAATGATAATAGAATGAGTCTTAGGGAGGAATTTGTTGAAGGTGTTAGACGATTTGTTGAACATGCTAAGACACTTGATGTTCGGTCACATTTTTGGGTTATTCATTGTCCTTGTGTTAGATATGATGGTATAAATCTTTTAAAAGAAGAAGTTGTGAAGGAACATCTTTATAGAAGGGGGTTTCACGAGGACTTTTTAAGATTGCATACGATTGATGGTGATGTTGAGCAAAATAACTTTGTTGTTGGAGAAAGTAGTAGGTCTGCAGGGCATAATGAGTATCAAGATACTAGAATGAAAGAAATGGTGCACGATGCTTTTGGGATGCAATACGGAGGTGACTTTAGGGAAAATGTCAAAGATATTCCTAGTAGAGAAGCGGGAAAATTCTATGAACAATTGCATAATGCTAGTCATTCTTTGTTTGACGGGTGTTTGCACTCTCGTTTGTCGTTGATGTTAGATTATTAAGTATTAAATCTGACTGAAATATTGCTGAAGGAGGAATAGACTCAATGGTAGACCTTATTAAAAAAAAGTTGACCCCAACTTAGAGGTTCCTAATTCTTTTTATAAGGAAAAAGATTGGTGTCAAAGTTAGTTCTCTCCTCGGTTAGAATTGATTTCTGTAAAAATGGCTGCATGTTATAATTTAAGGAAAATGCTAATCTAGAGTCCCGTAAGTTTTATCACCACCGTCGATATAAGCGTGGTTGTAGTGAAAATAAAATTTCTATTAAGGTGATGCATTATTTACCTCTAATACCAAGGTTGAAGAGGTTGTATGTTTCAAACAGCCCAACTCCTTATTTGAGATGACACAATGAAAATAGAAGGCCCACTGGTGTTATGTGTCATCCATCTGATGGAGAGGCTTGAAAGCATTTTGATGCAACTTATCTAGATTTTGCAGCCAAGCCATGAAATATTCGTTTGGGATTATGTGAGGATGACTTCTTTACTTTTTTAGTTGGTGCTGCATCATATTTATGTTGGTCTGTATTTATCACCCTATATAATCTTTCTCCTGAAATATTGATGACTAGTCCTTATATATTTCTGAATTGTGTTGTTCCAGGTCTACGTAATCCAAAAAATAGAATAGATGTCTACTTGCAACCTTTGATCGATGAACTTTAAATTTTATGGCATAAGAGGGTTAAAACTTGGGATATCTCACTTAAACAGAATTTTAATCTGCGTGCATATCTAATGTGAACATCTTCCCATTCACCTTATGCACGAAGCACGGCTAGGCAGTCCAGTTCAAACTAGGTGGAGGTATTCATTCGAATGGTAAGCAATTGCAACATATTTAAATTCATACACATTTTTTTTTTAATATAGGAAACATCTAATCTTAAGATTGTGCAGGACAATTGAAAAATTCAAAAGGGGTCCCAAAAATAAACATAGGGTGGAAGACTCAATAGTTGAGACATATCTTGCAAGAGAAACTTTCAATTTCGTTCATACTACTTTCGTGATAAAGTTGCTTGTTCAAGAAACATACCAAATCGTCATCAGGACGATGAGAATGAGCCTCATTTGAAATCGATATCAATTTTCAATTAATCTGGTTGTACGGCTAAAAAGACCATATTTCGTTGGCTCACTCCCACGGAGCACAAATCAACAACTTTATATGTCTTGCTGAATTGTCCGGAAGTTGAGCCCTATTTGAAGTAAGGAGATTAAAATTTTTATCATATCTTATTTATTTACACATTTTCTTAAGGAAACTAATTGTGTTTCGTACATTGGATCTTCAGTTCATTTAAGACTCAATTCCATGAAAATCAAGTGTATGCATCCTTTGCAACATGGTTTACATATGAGGTTCGTACGTGTCTTAATATTTCTACAAATTTTAAAAATTTACACATTCCTCAACTAACATATATATATATATATATATATATATATATATATGTATGTATGTATGTGTAATATTTTAGATACACCAGTCACCAAATATAGCCGCATACGATTAGTTCTAGAGAGATATTTCTTTGGGTCCAATTAAAGCTCAAGCAATGTCTTATTACTCAGTAAATGGGTTTAAATTTTCCACCGAAGAACACTTCAGAACAAGAAACAAACAATAGTGGTGTTTAGGTTAAGGGTGATGATGATGTTGATTACTTTGACATCATATATGAGATCTTAGAACTGGAGTATGCTGGTTTCCCAAAAAAAATTGTCCTCTTTCGATGTAAGTGGTTTGATCCAAACACAAGAGGCACAAGAGTACATAAGGAGAATAACATCATTGAAGTGAAGAACAATAGGTCGTATCCTGTTTACGATCCATTTGTTCTAGCGCAAAATGCTAAACAAGTGTATTATGCTCTTTATCCATTGCGCAGTGACAAGTCTGATTGGTGGGCTGTAATAAAAACAAAGCGTATAGGATGGGTGGACATTGAGAATATGTTAGAGACTGCGTACCAAAATGAAATGTAGATTGATCACCAACTAGTGGACATTGACTTAGTGGATAGTTTCAATCACCTAAAAAATATATTTGAAGAAGTTAATATTTTAGAAGAAGAGGTTGAGTGGGTAGGAGATGAGGAAAATTTTGAAGAGGGTGAATGGTTTAGTAGAGAATCTTCAAGAGAGGAGGATTAATTTGTGTAGGTTGTATTTATTATGTATTGATGTCTTTATGCTTTGTACTATATATTTACCTTTATGTTTCTTATTTAAGATTGATATGTAATATACTGTGTAAGATTGTTGTTTTCACTTTTCCATAATTTATATAATAATAGAAATATTCTTGTCTATCTCATGTTGTTGGAGCAATTTGAAATGTGAATTAGTAACTTGAAATTAGTTACTTGGAATATTTTCTTATCTATTTATTTTTTAGGAACTAACTACTTGTTAACTTTACATAACTTAGATGTCAGGTAGAGGTGACATAGGTAAGGGAAAAGTTGATCCTACAATAACAAAAAATAAAAAACAACCTCCGCCTTATAGATGATCGACAGGTATTCATATATCTAAGAGTTAGTTTGCTGGCGCGTCAGCACGACCCTTATATTCTAGGTTGTCTCAGCATTCGGTTCCTGCTCCTAAGTATATGGGGCCACTTTATGGGTCTACACCAACTCATTTTTCTCCTATTATCGTGCCACCACCATCACAGTACTATTGAATGACCGCTGGCACATCTGGACATCTACCATCGTCGATAACCTCCTATAGCAGTTACCCACGTTCGCATAATTTTTTTACTTGATCTATTGGGTTGTCGGATCTTATCTTGGGGGCACTCCATCTAGTGCTTCAGATCCGCCCACACCAGTGCATCCACTAGCATGTGCTCCCCAGTTCGGAGATAGAGATGATTATTGAAGGCATTATCTTATTCCATATGGAATAGGATAAGATTTCTAAATATAATAACATTATTCATTTCTCATTACTATATTATTATGATCTATGAAATTACTATTTAATCTTGTGTTGCAGGTTTAAGCCGGATACTGAAGTTGAAAAAATTGTGAGTAAATGCATTTGTCGGCACTTCAACGACTACCGGACCAATTGGCAAAAGGTTTCAAAAAATGATAGAGAAAAATGTTTAAAGAATCTCAGGTAAGGATTTAACTTATCGACTACTTAACACATTGTTAGAACAAAAGATTGAATATTATATTTTTATTTTTATTGTAGAAATATTACTGGTGGGAGAAGCAAATGAATGTGCTATAAGGAGGAATTTTTATAGAAGAGCTAGATCCAGATTTAACGGTTTGTTGGATTATGCCAGAACCAACATGGTACGATCAGGGTTTATACTCGAATCTATATGGAAACAGTATATTTGCTATTGGAATAGCAAAGAATATCAATTGTTGAGAGACAAAGGAAAGAAAGCCCGGGTATCATCCAAGGGTGACTCTCTACATACTGCGGGTGCAGTTAGTATGATTGTTGTGGAGGAAAAAATGGTATGTAACTTTTATAGATTTAATTGTTTGTTTCTATTTAAATTTTTAATTATTTGATCATTAATAATTTTTACATATGCAGGAAAAAGAAAAGGGTAGGAAGATACCCTTCGATGAGCTATTCGAGGAGACGCATGTGAAGAAGAAAAAGAACCCCACTGATGAAGATATCTGGGTTGAGCCTCGTGCAAAAGCTGCCCATGTAAGAATTAAATTTTAAATTTCTGAATCTTTTTTCTCAAAGTTGATATCATTCAAGTACAAGTACTTTAATATTTTCTTACTATTAATTTTAACTTTACTTTGGATATAGAACAAATATAAGCAGCTCGTTAGTGAGTATCGTAGTACTCAGCCTCCTGAAAGTCAGGGTGACTCAATACTTGAACATGTAGAGGAGGAGTTATGGAAAAAAATTGTGAGTCCTGCAATTAGAGGCCATTACTATGGATACCACAAAAATTATTTTGGCGATAATGTTAGGTCTTCGTCTGGACCTACATCCTATACCTCTTCAGTTGATACAGAAACCGTTGAATCATTAAAAAAATAATTTCTAAACTCACTGAAGAGCTTGCTGCACAGAGAGAGAGGGCGTAGAAGAAGGAGGAGGAAACAACATCACAAATCAGGATGCTGCAGGAGCAGTTCAACTCTTTTATTCAATCTGCAGGGATTCTTCCTCCATGTCTTGGTGGTGCAGTTCGGGCTGCAAAAGGTCTAGGCCCACTGGATGATATCAACACAGATGAGGAATCAGATCCTGCATGTGTGGCTGAGGATACGAAAGACGAAGACGATGGCGATGAAGATGAGTGATAGTTTTTAGACTTTTGTATGTGTTGTAGTTTGGATTTGGACATTTTATTGTAGTTTTTACACTTTTGTATGTTTCTAGACTTGTATTGTATGTTAGTTGTGTGAGAATATACTTGGTATGTTATTGTTGTATTGTATGTTGGTTGTTTTATTTGCTTTGTTTAGCTGTTGTTGTTGCATTGTATGTTATTGTTTCATTTGTTTGGCTAGTTGATTTTTATTTTTTTAAAGAAATTACCAGAAAAATCGACCACAAGTGGTCGGTTTTCTGAAAAATTTTAAAGAAACCGACCACTTGTAGTCGTTTTTTTTTAATAAAATTAATTAATTAATTTTAAAATAAAACTGACCACATTAAAATTAATTAATTAATTTTAAAATAAAACCGACCACTTGTGGTCGGTTTATTTTAAATTTTTTTATTTTTAAAATATTTTTTTCTATTTTAAAAAAATAATAATGAATTTTGAAAATATATATATATTTTTAAAAATACCGACCACACGTGGTCAATTTTTAATAAGCTATCACACTTTACCGACAATGCATTTTGGTCGATTTTATGGTCAGAAATTTAGAAAAACCGACCACATGTGGTCGACTTTTGTGGTCAATTTTCCTATATTTTTAGTAGTGTTGGAGATGAAAGATGTTTTAATTGATTATAATTTGGGAGAGATTTTAGGGAAGGAAATCTTTGAAAAAAAATATGTTGCATGAGTTAATGATGGAGTAAAAATAAGATGTGAGTTTTATTGATATGTATCAAGAGTAAAGTTAAAAATCAAGATTTAATGTAAATTTTAAAAAGATAACGGATATTGGGTAATATAGTCTCTTGAATTTGAATTTGTGTAATTTATCCTTATATATTCTCAACGACCCAAATAGAGAGAAACTGAGAAAAATATGTGGTTGAAATTTGAGAATGGCCCAAAACAATATACGTAACTATTATAGCTTATTATCTTGTTTGACCAAGAATGTTCAATTAATTAAGCTAGATAGCTATGGTTCCTAATCAAATATTTATTTAAACTTAGTTGGGGAACATAATTTGTCTTCCACCAAGTGATGGAAAGTTGAAAGTATACTCCATATATATCTTCACACAAATAATTAAGTTCCCCACTCAACAAATTTGATTTACGCACTTATATCTCATTAATCACAAACATTCCCTCATTAAAATGCAAATAACATCTTATTAACTTATTAAATTGGGATTCCAGATGATCTATGGTATAACACGTTTTTCATGTGATGTAACAGTGTGTTCGATAGAGAGGAAAATATTATTCAAAAAATATTATTTTTAATTTTGTTTTCTATGTTCAATTAATCAAAACTTTTGAAAAATGTATTTTCTAAGAAAATAAGTTTTGAGGGAAATGACTTTTATCGTGAAAGTCGGGAAAACAAGTTTCACATTGATATTCCTTGTTGATGTCTCCGCTTCATCCTTCTACACTTCTTATCTTCACCCCCACCCGTAGCGCCCCCCTCCACCCCGTCCCCCCTTATCCGACGGAGGCCTCATCCTTTCTAAATTATATATACAAATACATTTAAGATAACATGTTTTCTTACTTATATATCTAACATAAGAAAATAGGTAAGAAATCACTTATTTTTCTATACGTATCTTTGATAGAAATATTTTTGGACATTTTCCTTCACACCGAACGCATCCACCATGTTACTTTCATCTTTAATTTCTTCCAAAGCTTAATTAATGATCCATTACATGTTGAAAGACTCATTCTTTACGAGGCATCTACGTTAATCCGCGGGATTGTCAAAAATCTCTAGGCCAAAAATTAGGGAAGTGTCTGCTTATAACATAAGGTTACTCTCAGGCCTCAATAATAATATTGAACATCAGTCATCATGTAACTTTGTGTTCTAAAATGACGTTTAATGGATAACATAATTCATTAATTCAAAGTCAATTTTTAAATTTTCCTTCTATACGTAACAATACAAATGACGTACAGAAGGATTTATTGATAAGAATCCATCCGAACTTCCTAACCACATTACTGGTATAAGCTTAATAAAATGGTAACACTAGATCCCAAAGATGGCAGTATGTAAAATACTTAACTTTTTTTTTTTTTTTTTTTTAAAACTACAAGACTTAACAAATACATATAAGTTCTTATATATTTAAAAATAAAATATAACTTAAGTTTCAATTAATTACAATTCATAATTTCTTTTTCTAATTAAATATAATTTATTATCTCTCTTCTCATATCCATCACTCTGACTCTCCTCCCTCTCTCTCGGTTTCTCTCGCCTCTCTCCCCTTGAATCTCTCTCCAATTAGTTATACTCTGGACACAAGTTGTATTCAATATAGTACCCAAATATTACAAAATTCTATCTTTACGCATCTAATTACTATAGCAGCTTATCATCCTGTGCAGTCCCAATTAATTTCATGCTTGTCTTATCAATATACCATTAGCTTAACTTCAAGAAATTCTTGAAAGATGAACTACGTGTGAATTTTAAATACATAGAATTTTTTTCCCTAGTTAATAATTAATTATTAGAAGCACGTGTGAGCAGACAACCGACGATTTTCATGTCTATTTTCAGCTGCCTACTACTAGTGATGAATTTTTTGTAATTTTATATTTTATGTTTTTATTTTTAATCTGTTATAATTAGAAAAATACCTTAAAAAATTATAAATTATAATAATTAATCATTTAAATTATTTCAAGGCACATAAAAAATTTTGATTGAGTCAAAATTCTATCAGCGCCAAGAAAATTAAGATAGAGGAAGCTATATATTATTTGAAATATTGTGAAAAGTAATATAAATCACAATAATTAACAATTTAAACTATTTGAAGGTTGTATAAAATATTGATTTGACTTTTCAAATTCTATCAATGTCATATAAATTGAGAAATTATGTATAAAATCATGTAAATCATAATAATTAACAACTTAAAATATCTAAATTATATAGCAAATTTGAGTGACTTTCTCAAATACAATGCTACATAAATTGGGATATAAAGAGTAACATATAGTATCTAAAAATTATGTAAAAGAAAATCAATAATTAACAACTTAAAATATTTAAAAATTATACCAAAAGTTTGATTGAATTTTCAATATTTATTTGTGCCACATAAATCGGGATAGAAAAAAAGTAAAATGGGATTTTGGGCTACAGGTGATCAAAAAGTTTTAAAATAAGGTGTAGGTGACACAAGTCTTAATAATTGAGTGGAGATGACAATCACTTAATTATGGATTAAGAAAGTTTAAAAAGTTTTAAAATAACCTACAAGTTTTCAACTATACACTTTGATTCAAATGTTAGTTAATATAACGGGAAACGAAGGAAAAAAAGGCGCATTTTTCTATCTCCTCATCCGTTATTATTTTCTCTCTTTATGATATTTGTTACTCATTGTTGCTGCTGCTTTATTCATCATCTTTTGATTCATTATCATCATCTTATACTTCATTATCATCTTCATATTCTTCTTGTTAACCATTGTTGTTGTTGTTGTTGTTACCGCAACTGCTGCTCTTTGACCAATTTCTTAGGTCAAATTTTGTTTCGTACATCACTTTCAGCTTTGGCATTTACTTTGAGAGGAGACTTTGGTAAGACAAATTATGCTTTTTAGTTGAATTTGTCATCTAGGTAACTGTTAGTGTACTGTTTTTGCAACAATAGCTACCACGCGAACATGAATGCAACATAAGATCAATCTATTTAAACAAATCCATAATCTGTGGCACCAGATAAATGTTCTATTGCAACAGTAGACTCATGTTGGATTCATGATTATGGTTCTAGGTGCCTGTAATATGAATCGCATAGATGCGTATTCTGTTGCAATATATTAATAATATGTTGCACCAGATTAGTTGTCTGGTTTAACAAATTAATAATCTGTTGTACCAAAATTACTAATCTGTTGCAATAGATAAATAATTTGTTGCACCAGATTAGTTGTCTGTTGCACCCGACAAGTAATCTATTACACCAGACAAGTAATCTGTTGCCATAGATAATTATTTTGTTGCAACACATGAATAATCTGTTTCGAACAACAAAATACAACTCCTGTCACAAACCCAACAGATAACTCATATGTTGATCTCTTGCTATTGATACTGGATTCAAATTATTTCTTAATTGTAGACATGTCATTTGTTGAGACAAAGAAATAGACAACATGAAAATTAAATAAGAATTAAAACGTCAAATGCATTGAAAATAAATTTTTTATTAAACAAAAAAATAAAAATACATAGGTAAAAGAAAAAAATGCTTAATTATTATTATCATCATTATTATTTGTATGGCCAGCCGGCCAATCTTCAACCGGCAGCAGCAATGCCCTCCTCAACCTGGAGATCCCCCGCAACATCTTTACCCTGACGGCGGCCAACTCCCACTGCAGGTCATGAACCTCCTTCTGTAGTTCCCGCATGGTGTCTCGTACAATAGAGACATCTCATACTGGATCAGCCATATCTAAAGAAAACACATACGTTGACAAAATACACACGTAAAAACAAAAGTAAAGAAAAAAGAGAATTCGAACATAATACAATGTATATTTACACAAAAATTTAAATCTTTTTTTACTACAGTTCTATATTTGATTCTATATCATATATATCTCTCATTCTATATTTATTTTAAAATTGTTTAATGGAATGGTTAGTTATAATTAATGAGACATTCCTCCGCTTTCAGGCGAAAGTGAAGATAAAAAACAAGAATCGATCGTTCATGTATTTCAAATTGAATGAAAAAATGACAGGAAGAGGGACATATAGAAAACTTACCAGAGACAGGAAAAAACTATCAAATCCTTGAAGAGAAAGTAGTTAAGGGTGTAACAAGAGCAAAGAATAAATAGAGTGTAGTAGAATGAACTATTGAGTAAGGAGGGACCTATTTATAGAGGATTGAACTTGAATGTGTTAGGCAAAAAGTCGCAACTAATCACCTCTATTGATTAAGGCAAAAAGTCGCAACTAATCACCTCTATTGATTAATGACATTTCTTGCTTACTGTGAAAAGTTATGAATTGACTAAATTAAGCAATATTGTGATAAGTCATGACTTTTCAACTTATTATTATTAATAACTAGTTCTTTTCAGGAACCGGTTTTATATTGAGTTGTGACAACAGATTATATATCTGTTGCATCAGATAACTCATCTATGACAACAGATATTTGCAATAAATGGATAACCTATTGCATCATATAATATATCTGTTGCACCATAGAATCTATATATCTTTTTTTTTTTTAAATTATCATCATGACATCCAAATTTTCTGACTTTTTAATAAACTATTCACCTCTATTTATTAATGACATTCTTGATTACTGTAAACAGTTATGGCTTAATTAAATTAAGAAATATTGCGATAAGTTATGACTTTTCAAGAACTATTTTTATACCGAGTTGTGACAACATATTATATATTTGTTGTATCAGATAACTCATCTGTGATAACAGATATATCATTTGTTGCAACAAATAGATAACTTGTTGCACCAGATAATATATCTGTTGCAACATATAATCTATATATTATTTTTTTAAAAAAAAAATTATCATCATGACATTCAAATTTTTTGACTTTTTAATTATATAAATTAATAAAATCAGATTTAAAGGTGCAACTATTCACCTTCATTTATTAATGACATTCTTGATTACTGTAAAAAGTTTTGACGTAATTAAATTAAGCAATATTGCGATAAGTCATGACTTTTCAACTTATTATTATTAATAATTAGTTCTTTCTAGGAATCATTTTTATACTGAGTTGTGACAACAGATTATATATCTATTTCATCAGATAACTCATCTGTGACAGTAAATATATCATCTGTTGCAACAATAGATAACCTGTTGCAACATATAATCAGTCTTATTTTTTAAAAAAATTATCATCATATCATTAATTCAAATTTGCTGACCTTTTTATTATATAAATTAATAAAATAGATTTAAAAACAAGAATATTTTTGATGAGATTTTACGGTTTAAATTGTGTTTTATCATTTATTTCCTTATTATTTTCTGTGAAAAGAAGTGACTTAATTAAATCAAACTGGTGAGTTTTTTATTATTGTGAAAAGTTATGACTTTTTGGCTTATTTTTATTATAATAATTAGTTCATAAATTTAAATAACCTTTTTCTCAATTTAAAAATCGAAGACACCTTGTTTTCAATAACCATTATTTTTTTTGAGTTATGGCAACAGATTATATATCTATTGCATTAGATAACTCATCTGTTGCAACAAATATACTATCTGTTGCAACAAATCGACCATCTATTTTAGAAGATTTTTTGATTTCTTCTAATAACTCATTTATCAGTCGCACCAGATGAGGAATTTGATGCATTAGCAATGTTGTTTGTTTTTGTTTATTGATTGTGTTTAGACAAAAATCACAGTCACAACTATTCACCTTTTCCTTAACAATCATCGTATAATCCAATGATGCGACTTCTTTTTAAATTTAATAATATTTCTTTTATGGTTATAAATTGTGTATATCATTTAGTTCCTTATTATTTATTAATGAATCATTTTTAGGAGAATCATGAATTTTCACCACCCACCCTCTGTTGCCACGAAATATTAAATAAGAATTAAAAATTCAAAGTCGACCAAAGCAAACCAATACATACGCTAAAAGAAATTAAAAACATAACCTAATTATTATTACTACTATTATTATTATCATTACTATTATTATCATTATTACTATTGTTATTGTCAACCAGACAATTTTCATTCGGCAGTAGCAGGGTCGCCCTCCTCAGCCTTGCTCCGAAGTCAGCTAAATCCCTCTGGAGGTCATCAAACTGCCTTTGAAATTCCTGCAAGGACTCCATATGAATCTTCTTGTGCAAATCTAGATCATCCATATTTGTACTGTAAGTGTAGTAGAATGAACGAGTGAGAGAGAGAGTAAGGAAAGGAGGTCGGAGGGACCTATTTATAAATGATTGAATTGGAAGGGGTGACTAATAATCAAACAAGCTGCCACGACTGTTCATATATCCCTTAACTAAATAAAATTGGTGACTTTTCGAATATATAAATTAAAAAAAAAGATCAAAATACAACATTTTATCTTTTTATTGTATTTTGGAAAGAAAAGAAAATTGCTTTAAAATAAATCTAACAGATGGGTAATCTGTTGTCAAATTTAATTCATCTGTCAGATAACTTACAACATATTCACAATATGTTGCAACAGATGGATATATCAATTTACTTTTCCAACAGATGTGGCGTCTGTTGCAACTTGCTAGTCATCTCTTTATTTAATTTAAGCCATAGATGGGCTAGGAAGAATAAGGTGTGTGCAGATAGATCCACTATCATATGCGTGTGAGTTAAGAAGTATTACCGATAAGGTCACCGAGATAACACACACAAAGTATAATATTTTTGTAAATACAATTTTTAATAGATTAGGCATTAATCATTCAAACAAGATCCTGCATTGTAAAGTTTGATGGGTTCGAATTGAAAAGGTTGAGGGCCTCATGAAGATGGTGTAGATACCCTATTATGAATTACTGACGGTTGTTGCACGTGTTTATGCGTGTCAAGTTTTGAGAAGAGATTAATATTTGGTGTCATTGCAGAGAACCAATAGCAATTGGACTTAACTTTAAGTGTGCATTGGGCTCTGAGAACACCTTCAAAGCTTTGCACTGCATCAAACAAGAACGGAAAATCAATAGAAATTCCCGTGGCCAAATTTATATGGAAGGGTTGATCGAGAAGATGATTATACGCCAGAAGAAGCCGAAGGAGTATACCTGCGGGGGAAAGGGGAGTTGATGAAAGACTATATTATCTAAGAGCTAATTGAAGAGGAGACATAGGGTAGAAAGTAAGACTTCTAGCGAATCTGGCCAATGAAATTATCTAAAAACAACATGAAAAATCTGAATCAAGTTGAAATATGAAAGTGTATCTGGCAATGTAGATTCGTCTGTTGTCTCTCTGAAAGAAAAATAATGTAGATGGATACTTTGCTAGGGAGCTGCGACTAGGTAGCTTGGTCAGGATTATCACCTTAATAGAAAATAGTAGAAGTCCAAGAAAGCATCCTTACGAGTATCGAGGGTTGAAATGATATATCGTAAGTCTAGAAAACTTGTGCCAACAACAATTGCAGTTAAAGTAAGGAATCTAAGCGAAGACGGCAATTTCTGAATTTTAAATTGCATCCTACACCTTCATGTTTGTGGTTACGATTAGGTCCACTGTTGTTGACCTATGGGAACCACAAACGTGATTGAAAGGCAAATTGAGTATCATCACTTCCATAGAAATATGGTTATAATTGATTGTAATTTATAGCCTTAACATGCTTTCAACATTTCTTAGAGAAGATCAGAGGCTTGCTCTAGTTTGTGAAATTCGATAATTTTCAAGCTTGTATCCAGCTTGTTGATTCTGTATTCAAGCTTGTTGTTTTCGTATTCAAAGTTGGTCAAGAGTTTCTAATATCTTGTAAGCCTGATCAGGACACTACCTTCAAAGTTGTGGCATTGAAGAAGTCCTTCAGAACACTTTCTCAAGAAGCCTTAAAGAATACATGAAGGGTCGCTGTTTTTATTTTAGGTCAAAATATGTTGATGCACACTCAAGATGTGGTCCCAACAGTTGAACAACACACTTTTATCGAGCGTTGCTCAATGCAGCTTGCTCAAGCAATTTAATAAATTAATAAGCGCGGAGTTACGTAGCGTGTTATCTAAACCGACTCTACCAAGCCTATAAAATGTTACATAACTCCAGGCTCATTACCCTATCAAAATAATTGATCGAGGTAGTGCACAAATGAGTTCGATCCCTTAGGCTTTCTGCTGATAGCTCTTCTCCAATTATAGATGGCAAGATATTTGCTATGCAAAAGTCTACACCGTCGCTAGAAATGCTTGCCAGGGCGCAAGTTTTCAGATGGCATCATCAATAATCTCTTAGTATCGAGTGATATTGAGAGATTACTAGCCATGACTTCTTAAGACGTTAGCTACGACAAGAATTTTTGTTGATGACAAGATATCTGCCATGCGAAAGTCTACACCGTCAGTAGAAATTCTTGCCAGAGTGAAAGTCTTAGGAAGGGATTATTAGTAATCTCTTAACATCAAGGAAGTCTTGTATGAAAGTCTTCAGAAGACAATCACAAATAATAAAGTTTTCAGCAATGACTACACATAATTATGGCATCAACAACCTCACCAGATTCACTCCTCGTACAAAAGAAAAGGCAAAAATATTTTCATTTGCATTCGGATGTTATTTATTTAACAAACCAAACAAAGAAGAACTAAATCTAGCATTTAATTCCTCTTTTTTTGGTTTGTTAAATAAATAACATGCGAATGCAAATAAAAATATTTATGCCTTTTCTTTTGTATGAGGAGTAAATTTGGTGAGGTTGTTGATGATAATTATGTGTAGTCGTTGTTGAAAACTTCCTTATTTTTGAATGTCTTCTGAATATTTTCGTACAAGACTTCCTTGATGTTGAGATATTATTAATAATGCTTTCCCAAGACTTTCGCTCTGTCAAGAATTTCTACTGACGGTGTGGACTTTCACATGGTAGATATCTTATCATCAACAGAAATTCTTGCCGTATCAAATGTCTTAAGAAGGCATGACTAGTAATCTCTCAATATCACTTGATACTGAGAGATTACTGATGATTTCATCTGAAAACTTGTGCCCTAGCAAGCATTTCTGGCGACGGTGTAGACTTTTGTATAGCAGATATCTTGTCATCTATAATTGGAGAAGAGCGATCAGCAGAAAGGCTGAGAGATTGAGATCGTTTTATTTATGCACAGACTTGATCCAATTATTTTGATTGCTTAATGATCCTGGAGTTATGTAATATTTTATAGGCTTGGTAGAGTCGGTTTAGATCATACGCTACATAACTCCTCGCTTATTAATTTATCAAATTGATTGAGCAAGCTGCATTGAGCAGCACTCGATAAAA
Source organism: Capsicum annuum (assembly GCF_002878395.1). NCBI lineage: Eukaryota > Viridiplantae > Streptophyta > Magnoliopsida > Solanales > Solanaceae > Capsicum > Capsicum annuum. Next base: position 25,336 of record NW_025884226.1, read on the forward strand.
GTGTGATGTTCAATGGTTGGGACTACATGTTGAGTGTGCATCAATATATTTTGACCTAAAACAAACACAATGACCCTCCATGTATCCTTTAAGGCTTCTGAAGAGAGTGTTTTGAAGGCCTTCTAAAATGCCACAACTTTGAAGGTGGTGTTCCTGATCGAGCTCACAAGATACCAGGAATTCTTGACCAACTTAGAAGATGGCAATGGCCAGCTTGAATATCGAATAAGAAAGATGGAGGCAAACTTGAAAATGATCTGGATTCACGTACTACAACAAGCCTTTGATCTTCTCCAAGAAATGTTGAAAATATGCTAAGGATATAAAACACAAACAATTATAACCATATTGCTATGGAAGTAATGATACTCAATTTTCCTTTCAATCAAGTTTGTGGTTTCGATCAGGTCAACAACAGTGCACCTAATCGAAACCACAAACAAGAAGGCATGAGATGAAATTTAAAATTTAAAAATTACCTCCTTCGCTTAGATTCTTACTTTAACTGCAGTTACTATTGGAGAAAGTTTTCTAGACTTATTGTACATCATTTCAACCCTCGATGCCCGTAAGACTACTTTCTTGGACTTCTACTATTTTCTATCTAGGTGATAATCCTGACCACGCTACCTATTCGCAGCTCCCTAGCAAAGTGTCCACCTGCACTATTTTTCTTTCAGAGAGACAACAGACGAATTTAAATTATCGATTACACTTTCATATTTTCACTTGATTCAGATTTCTCATGTTGTTTTAAGATAATTTCATCGGCCAGATTCGCTAGAAGTTACTTTCTACCCTATGTCTTCTCTTTAATTAGCTCTCAACTGATATAGTCTTTCATCAACCACCAATTTTCCCTCGAAGGCATTCTTCTACCATACCTACTGGCGTATAATCATCACCATAAGCAATCCAACCATATAAATTTGGTCTAGGGCAATAACTATATTGGTTTTCCGTTCTTGTTACATGCAGTACTTGGCTTCGAAGGCCTTCTTAGAGTCCAATGAACCTTAAAAGTTAGTCCAATCTCTATTGAATATCTTTACAACTACATCAAAACTAGATTCCTTTACAATGCTTGACAAATAAACATGAGCATCAACCGATATTAAATCTTAACAGGGTATCAGAACCATATTCATGGTCCCTCAGCCTTATCAGTTCGAACTTAGAAAACTTAACTATAAAATTGCAGATATCTTGTTTGAGTGATTTATGACTAATCGGTAATAACAACATTCACAAAATCAGTGTTTCCACGATAACATTATCAGTAATATATACCTTCCACATATGAAGTGGTTTCATCTGCATGCGGCTTATTCCTCCAAACCCATCTTTACTGCAATCTCTTGTGATGGTCGGGCAAATTTTGATCAACTGTTAGTTCCTTATATCTACAACATTATTTATCAGAAAGAAAATTATTCATCTGTTCAATAGATGTAGAGTCAGTTGCATCAGTGTGGAGTCTATTGCAACAGATGTGGAGTCTGTTGCAACAGATTTGGAGTATGTTGTAACAAATTTGGAGTCAGTTGCAATAGATTTAGAGCCTGTTGTAACACATCAAACCAACCTTGCTGGTGGTTTGATTTGTTCCAACAGTTTCTCCGGTTGTTGCAACATCAACAACAACATAAACTACAAAGAAACAACAAATAAAAAATATCAACTATAAAGAAACAACAACATTTGTTCCAACATCATCAATAATAAAGAAGCAACATCCTTTGTTCTAACACCATCAACAACACTACACCACAACTTCCAACAACGCCAACCCGACCACCAACATCAATAACAACATAAACAACAAAGAAACAAACAAAATACATACCAAAAAAATGATATGGCGAACAAGGCCTTTAAACTTCTCTCAATAGAATACTTTTTTTATATATTGTAATAAAAATTCTTGGTTCATTTATTCAACAATTTAAAGTTCCTTCAAAATTTTTAAATAAATATCATATAGGTAAATGGTAATTAAATTAAAAAAAAGATGTAAATAACTTACAAAGAAGAAGATGAGAATGAAAGAGCAATAGTGAACCATACCTTAGAGTCAAAAGGGGATCAAAATAGTAATTTCAGTCGAGAAAAAATATGGATCGGTATAGATCCGAAAGAATATTTATGAGTAAGTGAAGAGAAAAGAGAGAAGAGAGAAAAAAGGCCATGAAACCCTAAGCTAAAGAGGAGAGAAAGAAAAAGATGTGAGATGAATAAAATAAATTTAGGACTGAAGCTGAGGAGATGAGATAATTCTAGATGTTTCGTGTACGTAGACGTGGGTTTCAATATTCATTAATTAATATAATTAATATTCATTAATAATTTGTAGGGCACGAGGAAGACTTAGTTTAGTTACATTGAAAAGATAAGATAAGACTACTCAATGAACACATTTTTGAGTTATTCAAGTAAAAGAAACTGTTCATTTTTACCGTATTTTGTAAGTAGTACTTACTAGTTTATCTATTCGGACAGAAGCTTGCTTTAAAATTGAAAGAAAAAAAAAGATTTTCAAACAGATATGTCATCTAATGTAACAGATAGCAATATCTATTTAAAAATCCAAACAACACAGTCATCTGTTACAACAAATACAAATATCTGTTTAAAAAACTCTTTTTATTTGATAATTAAATATGTCAACTGTTACAATAGATATGAATATCTGTTTAAATATTCCAATAGCTCAGTCATTGTGATGAAAGATGTAAATGTCCATTTGATAATTAAATATCTATTGGTATCTGTTATATAAAATGCCTAGTGACATTAAAAAGACAAGATAAGACTACTCAATGAATACATTTTTGAGTTATCCAAGAAAAATAAACTCTGTATCTTTTACCGCATTTTGTAGTACTTACTCTTACTAATAACTCTTACTCGGACAGAAACTTGCTTTAAAATTGAAAGAAAAAAGATTTTCAAACATATATATCATCTGTTACAATAGATACCAATATCTGTTTGAAAATTTCCAATAGATCAATCATCTGTCATAACAGATTCAAATGTCTATTTGATAATTAAATCAGATATGTTATCTGTTGCAACAGATGTGAATATCTTTTAGAAATTACGTTCATCCTGACCCGGGTCATCGATCGATCACTCTGAGTTGAAATGAGCTTTTATTAACTTAATGTTGGGATTAATATTACCTACATTGATTTAGATGGAAGTAGGGATAAATGAATGAGCTCATAGGGCCAACTACAACTTCAACTAAGTCTTTGCAATTGGCATTGGTATTGCGTTCATCCTAACTCGGGTCATCGATCAATCTCATTAACTTAATGTTGGGATTAATATTACCTACATTGATTTTGGTGAAAGTAGGGATGAATGAATGAGCTCATAGGGTCAAGTACAACTTTAACTTAGTCTTTGCAATTACTATTGGTATTGCATTCATCACGACCCGAGTCGTTGATCGATCTTATTAACTTAATGTTGGGATTAATATTACCTACATTGATTTAGGTGGAAGTAGGGATGAATGAATGAGCTCATAGGGTCAACTACAGCTTTAACTGAATCTTTACAATTGGCATTGGTATTGCGTTCATCCCGACCCGGTTCATCGATCGATCTCATTAACTTAATGTTGGGATTAATATTACCTACATTTATTTTGGTGGAAGTAGGAATGAATGAATGAGCGCATAGGGTCAACTACAACTTCAATTGAGTCTTTGCAATTGGCATTGGTATTGCGTTCATTCTGACCCGGGTCGTCGATCGATCTCATTAACTTAATGTTGAGATTAATATTACCTATATTGATTTAGGTGGAACTAGGGATGAATTAATGAGCTCATAGGGTCAACTACAACTTTAACTGAGTCTTTGCAATTAGCGTTGGTATTGCGTTCATCCCGACCTGGGTTGTTGATCGATCTCATTAATCTAATATTGGGATTAATACTACCTACATTGATTTAGGTGGAATTAGGGATGAATGCATGAGCTCATAGGGTCAATTACAACTTCAAATGAGTCTTTGCAATTGGCATTGATATTGCATTTATCCCAACCCGGGTCGTCGATCGATCACACTGAGTTGAAAATCACTCTCATTAAGTTAATGTTTTAAAAATTAGTACTATATATTTTGAAATTTTAAAAAATAATTAAGATCAATTTGGACCAAATTAGCAATTTCAAAACTTGTCATTCTTTTTCAAAATTACAAATCAACCCATACAAATCATCCATTTGCGAGAAAAACTTTTCCTCATTTCAAATCTCAAGTTCTCGCTCCCCCCTCTCTCTTTCTCTCTCTCTCAATAATACAGACAATAACTACTCAACATATTACTCAACCCTTTAAAATAGATCAATTTTCTTCCCATTTTCAACCATATTGTTGTTATTTTCAACTTCATTCTCACTTGTATCCATCGTTTTCTCTATCTTCACAGGTAACAGAGTTCGAGAAGAGTTCTAAATTTGTTTTTTATTCTAAAAATTAGGGCTTTTTAGTTAATGATGAAAACAAAGACTTTTAGTTGTATTATCTGCGAGAATGAGTTAACAATTTTTTGTTTTGATGCTAAAAAAGTAGGAAGCACCCTAGAAAACCCTAGTTTTTATCTCAGTGTTTTATTGACTATCATGGTATTGTTGGATGGTGCTCGTGGTATTGTTGGTGGATGTTGTTGTTAGTGTCGGTATTTGTGTTTTTGATGGTGGTGTCGGTGGTCTTGGTATTGGTATTGGTAGCATTGGTAGTGGTCTTGGTGGCATTGGTGGTGGAATTTATTGTGGTGTTGGTGGTCCATCTGTTGCAATATGTGGAATATCTGTTGAGAGATATTAAATAAGTCTTCAAATAGATTCCTATCTGTTCCAACTGATGGCTTATCCGTTGGAGTATTTTTTTTGTAATGTCGTGTAGAATAACTTTTTGAAATTTTTCTTATCTTTTTTTTTTTAAATTATGCAAACATCAAATGCAATGTAATTTTTTATTTTTCTATTATTTGTAGTAAAAAGATGTCTCCAAAAAAAAAAGAAACTAAAAGTAGATCAACTTCTGACTACCCAACAAAAATGG
>NW_025884227.1:0-2144 GCF_002878395.1 Capsicum annuum
GAGGTAGAGGTATGGACTGCGTACATCTTACCCCCCCCAGACCCCACTAAGTGGGAATACACTGGGTTTGTTGTTGTTGTTGTTGTTGTCTATTTTTAACGTAGTATCAATAAAATTTTAAAAAATATAATTTAACTATTTTTCTATCTTGATATACTCATTTTGTTGTAAATTTTGAAAAAAATAATAAAATAAATTGTGTGTGATAAATTTTAAAGATGAAATACTTTTATGTGATAAAATAGCAAAATATTTTTGTATAATTATTAAAATTATGTGATTTTACGTAACAAAAAAAGGATTGAAAGTAATTTTTTGTGTAACAAACTCGATGTTAGATGATCATAGATAAATTTTGACCAAAATAAACTTTAGTTTAAATATTTAATTTTTTAATCCTTTCAATTTTTACCTACAATAATATACCCAATGTAATCCCACAATTTTCACTTACCTTAATTATTTTTTAAAATTATGGAAATAAAAATAAGAATTGATTACTCATATATGTTAAATCAAAAAGAGTGAGACATAAGTGTTGATCGCACAAATCTTTCGCCTTTATGTTATGCCAATATGATAAATTGCGGATAGTTACTTATATATTATCAAATTAATCTATAATTAATTATTTTTGAATTATTACATTTAAATAAAATTAAATTGCATATTTACATAATTTCTACCATAATTTGTGAAATATTTCACTAACGACAACTCAAATACTTTAGACATTGTAAATGTTGACATACTATAGAAATCAAATTGTTCATACTTCATATGTGTCGAACTAAAAAGAGTGAGATATAAGTGTTGACTGTACAAGTCTTTCGCCTTTATGTAACGCCAATTTGATAAATTGCGGATGGCTACTTATACACACACACACACACACACACACACACACACACACACACAACAACTACAACAACAACAACAACAACAACAAACCCAGTGTATTCCCACATGGTAAGGTCTGGGGAGGGTAATATGTATGCAGTCCATACCACTACTCCCGAGGAAGTAGTAAGGCTGTTTCCGATAGACCCCCGGCTCAAGACTTATATATAAATTGTATATTTAAATAATTTTTAAACATAATTTGTGAAACATTTTAATAACGACAGCTCAACACACTCTAGAACTGATAAATGTCGACACATTATATAAATTATGCATATAATTCATATATGTTGAACCAAAAAGAGTGAGACAGAAGTGTTGATTGTCTTTCACCTTTATGCTATGCCGATTTGATAAATTGTGAATCATTTCTTATATTTATTACTAAAATGGCTTTTAATTAATTATTTTTAATTATTATGTTAAATAAAAATCAAACTATATATTTGAATATTTTTACACATAATTTGTGAAATATTTCAATAATGAAAACTTAAAAAATTTTAGACCTGGTAAATCTCAGCATATATAAAAATCATGCATATAGTTCATATATGTCGAACTAAAGAGAGCGAGACATAAATATTGATGGTACAAGTCTTTTGCCCATATGTTATGCCGATTTGATAAATTGTAAATCATTACTTATATTTGTTTCTAAAATGACCTTTAACTATTTATTTTTAAGTATTATATTTATATAAAATTAAAATATATATTTAAATAATTCTCATTCATAATTTTTAAGATATTGCAATAACGACAACTCACCACACTTTAGATTTGGTAAACATCGACACTTATAGAAATCATGAATATAGTTCACATATATCGAACCAATAAGTGTTATACAATTCATTCGCCTCTATATTACGTCGATTTGATAAATCGTGAATTATTACTTATATTTGTTACTAAAATGATCTCTAATTAATTATTTTTTAAATTATTACGCTTAAATAAAATTAACGTATATTTAAATAATTTTCAAGCATAATTTATAAAATATTACAGTAACAACAACTGGTCATACTTTACATCTGGTAATCTTATAAGTCGAACAATTAATCCAATAATCAAATTATCATAAAAGATTATTGGTTTCGATTTGATTTTGAACAGTCGTAGCTAGAGCCAAGGGTGTTATGTTCAAACTTAAAAAATGCGAATTAAAGTACTGGTTGTTTTTTACTATCACAAATAAAATTCTTACTATGAAAGAATAAACATTGACTAAGATT
>NW_025884228.1:0-2802 GCF_002878395.1 Capsicum annuum
GACAAAATGGGCCAAAAAAACTGTTTTTATACACTGCATCAACTATGAGAAAGATATTTTTTTTAAAGTCCAATCGGACATCGATGGGGTGCCCGAGATTCATTCAAAGTCTAATATATGCAAACAAACTATGCAACCACACTAAATTCAATGTTCTGGATATGTTGGCAAAGTCTAATTTTCAAAAAAATATTATTTTCTCAGAGTCGAACCCCAAAATCTGAAATCATAATTTTTCAAATCGAGGGCTGAAATGAGATTTAAAAGCTGTAAAATCACACCAAATATGTTACCATCTTAAAATTGATATTTCTGAGCTGCTGGCATAGTTCATTTAGCCATCTGTCGCACGGATCAAAAATATCCACATAAGTCCAAAATAAGGCTCTTGAAGCCACCAAAATTCACAATTTCACATAAATGGTACCAAAATGCATTCGGACCCAGGACAATCGCCCACATGCCTTAGAAATACTATAATACAACTACGGGGAGGGTTAAAATAGTTAAATCACACAAAAACACAAATTTTACATATTTTGTCAAATTTTTAGGTTGTTATAGATAACAAGTCCTACAAGATTTTATTCTAAGTGTTCTCACATTAGTTGATATTTACATGAATGTCAAGCCTATAGTAGAAAAATTTCATTTATTTAACTTTTTCTTGAGTGTGAGTGTATATCTCAGGACGTCTCTAGATTTAAAAAAAATACTCAAATAGGTGTGAAAATGAGACATTTTTTCTGGAGAGAACGCTTGAAACATGAGGATTGGTATAGTACAAAATCTTTGTTGAAGCAAGATGAACAAATCTTGTCGATACTTAGGTATGTTTGAGGTACCATTTGAAGCCATAGGAGTTACTCTAAAGTCGATATTGGTTAGATGGGAAGAGATGAAGGAATTCTTATACACACAACTAATTATTGATACCAACTATAGTCAAGACATGATTATATCTTTCTCATCTTTCAACGGTCCTTACAAAGAAAATACAAAACAATTTCTGCATTTTTATCTTTCAACATTTCTTACAAATAAAATACAAAATGATTTTCTGCAATTTTTTATTTTTCTCGCAAAGAAAATACAAAATAATTTTCTGCATTTTTCACCTTCAACATTCCTTACAAAGAAAATACAAAACAATTTTCTTCAATTTTACCTTTCAAAATTTCTTACAAAGAAAATACAAAACAATCTTCTACATATTCGCCTTTTGACATTTCTTACAAATAAAAATAATTTTTTGCATTTTTACCTTTCAACATTCCTTGCAAAGAAAATACAAAATAATTTTGGCATTTTCGTCTTTCCACATTTCGTACAAAGAAAATGCAAAGCAATTTTTTCACCTATCAACATTTTTTGCAAAGAAAATATAAAATAATTTTCTTACTTTTCATGACTCTTACCCCCAAATATGTACATTATACTTTTCATTCAAGACACCCACCTCCAAATACAGGAAATTGACTTTTCTTTTCAAACTCTCGCCTTCAAACACAAAAATTTTTCTATTCTGTTGGGTGTCCACTTTTTAACTTGGGTATCTTACATTTCCATAGCCCCACCAGTTGGGAGACTAGTACCCTTCAAGTATCTCTTCCAGTCGAGAGCTCTTACATTTTATAGCCCTGCCAGCCGAGAGGCTACTACCTTTTAAGTAGTTCTGTCATAAGATCTCCTATATTTTTCATAGCCCCACCAGTTGAGAGGATACTATCTTTCAATTGCTCCACCGGTCGAGAGCTTTTATATTTTCATAGCTCTGCCAGTTGAGTGGATATTAACTTTCAGTAGCTACTCTAGTTAAGAGCTCCTACATTTTCATAGTCCCACCAGTTGAGAGGCTATTACCTTTCAAGTAGCTCCGCCACTCGAGAGCTCTTACATTTCTGTAGCTTTTCCAGTCAAGAGGCTATTAACTTTAAATAGATCTGCTAGTCGACAGCTCTTACATTTTCATAGCCCCATCAATCGAGAGGCCATTACCTTTCAATTTCTCCGTCAGTCAAGAGATCTTACATTTCCATAGCCTCACTAGTCGAAAGACTATTAATTTTCAAGTAGCTCCGCCAATAGAGAGCTCTTAAAATTCCATGGTCCTACCAGTCAAGAGGCTATTATCTTCAAGTAGCTCCTCCAGTCGAGATCTATTTCATTTCTATAGCCCCGGCAGTCGAGAGGCTATTAACTTTCAATTGCTCTGCCAGTCGAGAGCTCTTTTATTTTAATAGCCTAATCAGTCAAGAGGTTACTACCTTTTAGTTTTTCCATCAGTAGAGATGTTACTAGAATTCAATTACCTCACTAGTTGATGACCTTAGTATTCAATGACAATTGAGGGAGACCATTAACATCAATATCCGTAGACAATCAGAGATATCATGCACTAAGTTCTCTAAAGAAAATTGATGGACTCTACCACAATCAATATCCGTCTCCACAAATAATTCAAGATGTCGCCAAGCCTTTAAAGACAATAAAATACATCTTTCATCACATAGTCTCCATAGACAACTGGAGACATCAATCAACATCAGTCTTCGTAAACAATCAAAAACATATTCAGTCTCCATAGACAATTGAAGACAATAATTACTCAGTCTCCATATATAATTAGATTTGTCATGCATCAAGTCTATATAGATAATCAAATACATCATCATTTAATATCAATCTCCAAAGATAATCGAAGACGACAATTGTAATACCCCATATTTTTAGGCTAGTCTTTGAACCGTTGTTCCTACGTGTAAAAGCTATAATCCAAATGATTTCTATGTGAATATAAGT
>NW_025884228.1:5802-12653 GCF_002878395.1 Capsicum annuum
TATTAAAGTCCCCATAGATAATCAAAGACATCGTGCATCAAATCAAAGATGTCATTTATCCCCAAGTCCCCGTAAACAATTGAGGACGACATTCATCCTCAAGTCCCCGTAAATAATTAAAGACATCATGCATATTTTCAAAATACAATTTATAATAACAAGACATTTTTCAAATCCCATATATCATACAATGGGGCAAATTTTGAGAATTGCCTCAAAAAATTTTCTATTTTCTCATTTTGAACTACATTGACCTAATTCTCGTGACACTCTAGATATATAGGAATCTCTATAAAAAGTTTGATCATCCCCATAATCATCCTTTCTCCCCAGAAAATACACAATCTTACATTCCTAGCATCTCACAGCTTGATACTAGGGCAATTTTTAGAGGAACATCAGAAATATGTGAGCACTTTCGTTCCTAAATATTTCTTCCCTCAATAATGGTCTCACATAATCCTCCACCTAAAATAACGTGGAAATAGGCAATTGTCCTATTCTTTTGAACTACATCCGATCGAATCCTCATATAACTCGAGGTATGTAGACAACTCTATATTGGAGTTCTATCGAATTTTCATCAAAAGATTATTTTTTGGTCGAGCAAAATTGGCTACACGTCAATGTTTTTGTTTGAAGACTTATACATCATCTTCAAATGAAAATGGGTAACTATTGACACCCAATTTTGGATCTTCGCTCTTAAGTTAACGTCTTTAGGCCCCCTGGTCATTAAAGGGCACGAGATGTAATTTTTACATATTTTTTACAATTGTTAACAAATTATTGATAATCATTCTTACTTTGGGATTTTATCAATTCATTATCATTTTTATACTTTCACAATCATCTGCACACGTACACGACATGACATCACATTTTTTTAAATTTACGATATTTTTAAGTAAATTACATTTTTAATTTTCGTTACATTTTTCTGCAAGTACACATTGATACCTATACTTGCACATTATTTAATACAGTCCATAAATGTTAAGTCGAATCAATTATTTTTACACAGTATAATAGTTCGATGTCTTATCACATCCAACAATGACCCCACAATAATGTCTTATCACATCTAACAGCGACCACATAATGATGTCTTATCACATCTGGAAACACCATACAATGACACTACCCTATTGATAATAACTTTGCCTATTGGTCAAACGGATAAAAAAATCTTTTGGTTAATAACTTAAGGACTAAAGGGTGCTCTATAATAAAAATAGGGGACACCCTTTTATCCTTTGGATAATAAAGGGTGTCAATATTTTATATAAATAGGTGGGGTGGAAGAAACAAATGCACACACATTTTGTTCTTCTTTCTCCCCTCTCTCAAGAATAAACAAATACAAGGACAAATTTTTTCTTCTTTTCTTCTCTCTAAAAACACACAAAAAATACACATATACACACCATTTTTTTTCCTACTTTTTCTCCTAAAAACACCTAAAAATATATATATACACACATAATACACATATACACCCACAATAAAAAGATGTTTCTCCCAATTTTCTCTCTCAAAAATACACACACACACGCCTCTTCTCTTTTTCTTTCTCCACTGAAACCGTCAGAGCTCCATACACTACCACAATGCTCCCTCTCTCCACTTTCTTTCTCTCTCCCTTGTTGCATTACCAAAGTTAGCCGTTGGTGAACGAACCCACAAACGAACAAACACCACCATACCATTACTATCGGAGCTCCGAGGAGCTCCAGCCGTGCCGCCACCATTTTTCACTGCCTCCATCACAGCAGCCCACTTCCCATCTTCCTTTGGTTTATTATTACTTACTATATAAAAATGATATTTTCACCATTGATGAAAATCTGGTTGAATCTGGGTTTTTTGATTGTTGCTTCGGTAAAAGTGTAATGCCCCAAAATCTGATCCCGGGGAATCACATGGTGCTCAAGACTACGAGTAGCCTTAAGCTAACCCTTTGTGCATACTATTGAGGCAAAATCTTATAATAATGCAAATATAGACGAAAAAGTCATGCTAGAATGCAAAAATCGTCTATAATATTTGATAATAATCCAAACATAATATCTGAGACATCAAAACTAAATAACTTGTATCAAAACTAATAGTCTAACAAGCCTCTACTACTAATACTAAAAAGTCGCTGGGACAAACCCCCAGCTAACTCAAACTGTCTAAAAGGAAATGCTAAAAACTCATAAACTAATAAACTGCAAAATATGAATGGATAGAATAAGTCCCCATACTATGAGGACTCGCCAGCTATAGAATATAGATGGATATGCTCAAACTACTCACGTTGCTGACACTGAGCACCTGAACCTATATTATGAGACAATATAACACATAGACTTATATGTGGATCAGTACTTGGAAGATGTACTGAGTATACGGGTTGATATGCATAAGTAAAACATCATCTCATAATCATCATTTATGAAACAATGCATGCCAAATGTAAATGAGTCACATAAGTATAACGCCCTGAATCTGGTACCCAGAATGACACACAGTGCTCATGACCCCGAAAGATCACAAGTTAACCCATGACTGATATCTATATTGAGCACTGCATAACATACTCTATAAATGCGGAATAAAAGATTGAAAGGCCATAAGGTTCAAATATCTGATAACACATAACATCTGAATAATATGGTATCACCATACAAAAACTAAAATAACTGTCTGAACATGCTAGTCTAAAAGCCTCTAAACTGTCTAAAAACTATGGATTTGATGGGACATGTCCCCAACTAACTTCGGACTACTAAATAATAATATAATAAAATAATCACGTTATCCTCGAATGATAAGGACCCACTGCTAGTTTGGCTGCTAAACGTCTGATCTACTAAGGATGCTCTAGAGCTCGTTCTTCTAAACCTATGGTATAAAATACCATAGCACAAATGCATCAGTATGATGGAATGTACTGGTATGCAAGTGAAGTAGGCTAAATGCAAAGGTTCATATTCATGAACTATAACTGACTAACATGAACACGAGCATGACTACATGAGGATACATGCATGAATACATGAACTATAACTGAAGGCATGATAATATTGAATCTGAATACTGATAACATGAGTTTCGTATTAACTGAGTGACTGTGTCTGACAATCCTGATTCTGAAGTACTATCTGAGTCCTTTTACTGAAAATAAGAATGAGATTATAGGAGATAGTCATCTAACCGACATGCCTCTAATAAGATATTATAATTGAGTTAGGGTCCAATCTGTAACCCAAATTGGAAGGGTGTCAATATTGTGCTACTGGTAAGGATAAGCTATGAGTGACCCTCATCTGGCAGTGTCCCTAAAGGAGAATGGTGTGACTGAGATTATCATGAACCTGACAACGGTTCTAGGCATATAGATAAATTGTCGGGTATAAATCCCCCCAGGACTAAATAGCATAAAAGTAATTAATGGCACAAGTTCGAAAGCACAACAATGGCTATACATATATCCATAATTCATTGACTAAGATATTTCATCAAACACTTGACATGCATTAACTTGTACATGAATGGGGATTTCATACTATCATACTATAATGGCACTTTTCAATCATATAGGCATTTAATCAAACATATAGGGAGCATACGTTGGTAATACCATCATCAATGCATATAATTATCATGGTTGCATAAATAAATTTGCAATTTGAAGGGTTTATCGTTAATATTATGCAAATCATCACATACTAGGATCAATCATTGGAACATGAAAGTTAAAACAAGAATCAAAACCCTAAAACAACATGGACATGAATTTCAATACAACTAAAGCATGAATATTCATAAATACACATATCTTAGATTTTGAAAAGAGATTCTTGAGCTTCATGGGTAAAAGGGACCCATGAATCAACACTAGAAGTACTTTGATTGTGAGTTTCTTGAAGTTCTTAGACTTGGAGAACTTGAATCTCTTAGTTTTTTGAAGAAGGGTTTAGATCTTATTCTTGGGGATTGATCTTTGAGAAAAACCCCAATTTGGTGTTCTAGATGAATAATGAAGTTATGAGCTATGGTCTGGTATAATTAGGGATTAAAATGGGTGTAAAAAGACCCAAATACCCTTATAAAAATAGCTTAAAATCATTTATTGGAAGTGGAGATTGTTTGGGAGACGGTTTGTTGCTAGCTCGATGGTCCGTCGGTCCATCCCGTCATACCTGGCCAGAACCTGAACTTTCTATCACGTCTGTGATGGTTTGGGAGATGGTCCATCGGTGGCTCGACAGTCCATCGGTCATGACCATCGCACTTCACCAGAAGTCAGGTTTATTGTCTTAGTCGCAATGGCTTGGGCGATGGTCCGTCGCTAGCTCGATGATCCGTCAGCCTGACCGTTGTTTCTGGGCAGTTCCAACGATTCTCTGTAAAACGTCCATAACTTTTTACTCCAATATCGAATTTGGATGAAATTGGTACCGTTGTAAAGAAAATTCAATTTCCCACATGATAAAAAGTCAAAATTGGGGAAATTCTATCTGATTTAAATATTAATCACTTAGGAAGTCATCACTAACTCTTCTGGAGACTAGATTTGACTTAAAGAAAGTTTGGGGTATTACAATAAGTCAGAATATCTGAAATACTAAAATCTAAATTAATAAGAAGCAAATCATACTTTATGAATCTAATGAGACATAAAATTTAGTTCTAAAAGTTGTACTCGTATTCTCCTTTTAAATCACACTGTCTAATGTAGAAGGACTCACTACTGCATCTAAAATCTGAAATATGTTACTATTATCATTTCTGTAAAGCATAATCTGAGTAAACTGTGAGCCTTTACACTTAGTTTTCTAAGAAAAAAAGCTTTTGTTCTTCTTTTACTATTAAGGAAAATACTTTATCTTGAAATCATTGTTGTTAGGCTTTTAAACTTTTAGGGAAAAACTGTTCTGCCAGGGAGGTTCTCTTAACCGACTTGCCCATCTCAATGCTAAATACTACTCCCTTTAATTTGCTACACTCATCTCTTTGGAAATTCACTTTAAAACTCACATAAGGGTTTATTAATAAACCAGTTATGCATTTATCTGAATCAATCTATAAATGAAGCTATTTTGGTTTTTAAAATTTGTAATAAATCTATAGAGTTGATTCCAAAACTAATCTGAGGATCAAAAGATCAAAACTTTATTGTAAATCTGATATAGTCAGCTCATAAGATTCTTAAAGCATCATTTTTCTCAAAATCTCAACATATAAAATTGGGTCTTAAAACCCGTGTATCAAACTCATGTCAAAAAATCATAATAATCATGCTTTATAATGAAAATAATGATCATTCATCTCCAAATCTGGAAATTTCTCCAATAAGCATGAAAGTATGAAAATAGACATGCAATTCATCTTCAAAATATCTCAAATCTCAAAACTTTACAAATAGCAATAATGGGTATGAACCCTAATTCAAATCTCATGTAATCTCATTCAAAATCATGCAAATTTGTGATTGAAAACTAATTTTGAACACAAGAATGAAAGAAGATCCTTATTGAAAAACTCCACATACCTTAATTGATGCTTAGATGAAGAAACCTTGAATTTTAGATTCCTGTTGAGTTCTTGATGATGGGCACTTGATTATCTTGCTTTGGAAATCCTCAATTTGAAGCTTTCTTGGAAATTCTATGGAGGATTTTGATTTCTTGGAGAAGAAACTTTTGGTTTCTAGGGTTTTGCTTTTGAAGAGGATGATGAATAATGGGCATAAAGTGCTTGGGATGTGATTAATCCCTTGTTTTGGACGAATCGGGGCTTGGGTATTTACTAAAACGCCCCTTTTAAACTTAAGTCAGAACTAAAAAAAATAAAATTTTTGCGAACTAGGTGGCCACCGCGACACGCCACAATCGTGGTGGCTCACTGGAAAAAGGACGAGTGGAACTTGGCTTCCCTTCGCAACACGCCACTATCTCGGATCCCCTATGTTTGGCATTTCAGCCACTGGCGCGATGCGCCAGTATCGTGAAGTGACACTAGAAATTGCCAAATGGGAAATTAGGCCTCTCAGCGATGCGCCAAAATTGCGAAGTCTAACTGAAAATTGACAATTATTATTTTACGTTTCTCCACGACTCGCTAAGGACCCAAATCACTGAGTTTTTATGACTTGAACTTAAAATAGCCATAACTTCTTACTCGGTTATCGGATTTAGATGAATTAAATATCATTAGACAGGTTATTAATTTCTCACACAATGGGAGGTTTAAATCTAAAGAATTCCAAACGAAATAATAAATATTCACTTTGGAAGATCTCCTTTAACCTTCTAGGGACGAATCTAAGCTAAGAAAAGTTTGGGGTATTACAAAAATCCATTGAAGTAACGCCACTACTCATCACTCCTTCATTTAATGTATTTGTTAAATATAATTTTTGATGTTATTTGGTCGGAGTTGAACATTTTTCGGTGAATTACATAGATTTCGGCGGTTGTTTATATGTTTGGGCATTTGTTTTCAATTTTCGAGTTACTTCTGTTTATCTCTATACTATTAACATATTTTGCAGCTAATTTTGGACTATTCCATTGATTTAGGATCGATTTTTACTCGGAAAAGTTAATTTGGTTTGTTTTACTTAGCTATTGATTGCTATGGTTTTGGACATTTTGTCCTTTCATTGCTATGTCATTTGTTACGTTGATAATGAATAATACCAGAAAATACATGGTCAATTACAATATCTCTCTGACAGATTTTGAAGCCACCCCGTAACAAAAAATAAATTTTTATCTTCCAAATCTACTTATTTCTTATCAAAAAAAAAACATAGCCAATGAAGAAATTCTCTGTGGATTTTCAAGGCCTCCACAAAT
>NW_025884229.1:0-1304 GCF_002878395.1 Capsicum annuum
ATTTTAATCCACCAAGTTCATGTGTGACCGTATTTGTTGGGCAAAAAACTAATAATATTAAAAGTTTGGAGTATTAAAAATTTTGACAGAGTTAAAATTTTTACTTGAAAAGTTTAAAATATACAAAAATAAATATATAAATAAAAAATTCAACATTTACCACATAAAATAAAAAATAATTTAAATTCTATATAAACAATCTAATATTTTGTGGAAAGAGATTCAGATTATGAATTTAAATTTATTAAAAATATTACGCTGTAAATAATATGGTTGAATAAGTTGAGACTTGAAAGTAAAAATGTTGTTAGTCACATAATGGGTCCATTAAGAAAATGTAAACACCTAGGCTAATTAAAAAAAGGCCAATGAAACTCTTTATTGATATGACTATTGATTATTGATTGTACCATTTAAATGTGAAATGAATATATGCCATAGGTTGTCCGTCAACTCTCATTTCAATATAGTATAATAAAATAACAATAACAGTATATATATATATTATAGTATTATTATAGAGGTTTTAAACTTTTTATTTTTATTTTGAAAAAGATTGTAAACCACTTAATTTAAAAATTGATCAAATTGTCTGAAAAAATATTATTTGTAACATAATTTCTTATTAAATTTAAAAAATAAATTTATACTCCTTTAGTATTTTCAATTGTTTTATAATTTTTAGTTCCTTTCATATAGAAATTAATTATTTTTCATACTTTTCTCTAATTTTGTTTCTTTATTTATTGAAAGAATTCTTAATTATATATTAATGTATTTTGAATTTATGTAACATTGAATTTGTAGTAAATCAGAAAAAAATATCAAACTAAGTTTGATCATAGATGAAGTAGTATACTCAAACATATACGAAATGACTATATGTTTTTCAAAAGAGACAAGATATATTTCCTCCCCCCCCCCCCCCCCAAACTGTCCTCCAAACTCACTTTAGTACTTAAACTTAACTTCTATTTATTTACCCCCTTAATATCTTTAAAGTGTATTAATTGCACCCTTAAATCACAATCCCACTCTCACTATGGAGAGTGCACTACACATGCCCCATGTTAGTGCCAAATCAGTGTCACATCAGTGCCAGGTCATTGCCACGTAAGAAAAAAGAATTTTAAAAAAAATAATCTCACACACATATGATTTTTATATATTTAAATATATATATTTACTATTTTTATAAATATAAATTATATATATTGTTTTAAAAGAAAAATATTATATATATATATATATATATATATATATATATATAATAAAAAAGAAAATTCCTTTCTTCTTCACACACC
>NW_025884229.1:1404-2704 GCF_002878395.1 Capsicum annuum
TCCCCCCTCCCCCAGTGCTCTTCCAGCCCCTTCCCCCCTCTCCCGCCCTTTCAGGCCCATTCCCCGCGCTCTTTCAACCCTTTCCCACCACCCCTCTCTTTCTCCCCTTCCAATTTCCACCCCTGCAATGCTTCTCCCTCCAATTTTTTTTCATTTTCTCCATTACTAAAGAGGGAGTAACTATTTGGTTTGTTAATTGTTGTTATGAGTGAATTGCACAAATCATTACCACAACGCTGCAGAATTAACATAATCATAGCCAACATCGTAAATCTCTAACAGATCAATCACTCCATCTCTATCTCTCTGTAAAATCAAATCTCTGCAAAATTGATAGTATTTATATTAAGTGCCTCATTAGAGCAATGGCAGAGACAAGTAGAGAAGTAGCAACCAAAGCACCCGACTGAGCCAGAGAAAATCCAGCTCCGGCATCAGTGGTGGTGTAAGATAATTGATGATGATGGTGGGCTGGGGTGGGGGAAATGGGGTGGGTAAAAGAAGAAGATGAAGTGGGTTTTTGATTTTTTTTAATTATTTACATATATATATATATATATATATATAATAATAATAATAACATTAATAATAATAATAATAATAATAATAATAATAATAATAATAATAATAATAAAGCGCTCCTTTTTTTTTGCCACGTCAGTTTAAGGGGTAAAATTAATTCACTTTAAAGATGTTAAGGGGGTAAATAAACGAAAGTTAAGTTTAAGTGCTAAAGTGAGTTTAGAGGACAAGTTCAGGGGAAAAAAGATGTCTTTTCTCTTTTCAAAATTCTTTTTCAAATTATTTTCAAGTAGTGTATTAAAGAGGGAGGTTTTTCATATACAAATTGAGAGTATTTTAACATTTTATACAAAAAAACAACTTGGGACAAAATTAATAATCTTTCTGATTGAATAATTGCCAACTAAAATGCAACCATTGAAATTTAAAACTTGTTAAAATGATATTACTTTGAAATAGTGTAATAAAATCATTAAATTATAGATTATCTTGAGAATTTTCTTTTGGTTTATTTGAAGAAGTAAGAAGTAGTGCATTTTAAAGAAGAAAGAAGAGATTGAATGGGAAATGGGGGCCACAAATAGAGAAAGATTTTGGATGATGAATTTATATTATGAAAATACTATAATACCCTTGGTCGTCCTTCAACTCACTCTTCTATATAAATAAATAAATGGAAATAAATAAATAAATACGAGATGATGTATCCCGTGCTATACACGAACCCAATATTTTTTTTGTTTAATAGTATTTCATAATTTATTGTCCATTAAACATC
>NW_025884230.1:0-4421 GCF_002878395.1 Capsicum annuum
ATCAAGTAGGCATATTTCATTCTTATTCAAATGTTCTTCAGTGCCTAAAGGTTAGCTCATATCTATGTTTGTGAGATAGTTTACCTACATGTAGTGTTTGTATCTATCATTTCAGATAGTGCTCTATGTTCACTTCTAGCTTCTAGATAGATTTTCAGGAGGAGTTAGGTACTTAGGTGGATCTCAGCACAACTTTTCACCCTCAGAATAATGAGCAGTCAGAGAGGACTATTTAGGTTCTCAAGGTTATACTCTGAGAATGTTTGTCGATTTTCGAGGTTAGTAGGAGAAACACTTAGTTTTAGTGTAGTTTGTATGTAATAATAATTACTATTTGAGTATTGAGATGGAACTATTTGAGGCATTATATAGTAGATGTCATCGATCTCCGATTAGTTGGTTTGAGACCCCTAAGTTTAGACCCATTGAATTGACTTTCTTTAAGAGTAGTTGAATAGAGTCAAGGAGTTTCAAGAAAGGTTGAAGGCGACTTAGAGTAGGCAGAAGACTTATGTAGATCATAAACGTTGTGCCTTGAGTTTAGGAGTTTAAGACTGGGTATTCCTTTGAGTATAGCCCATTAAGGGTGTGATAAGGTTCAAGAGAAAAGGCAAGCTCAACCCTAGATATGTTGGACCTTTTAAAATCTTCGTACCATTAGAGAGGTGGCTTATGAGTTAGCCTTACCCCTAAACTTTGCTATTGTAAATCTGGTTTTCTATATTTCTATGTTTTGGTGTTACATTCGTAGTGAGTATCATATGCTTCGATAGGACTCAATGCAGTTGGATGAAAGATTGACCTTCATAGAGGAGTCGGTATTTGTATTAGCCAGGGATGTTAGGCGGTTTCTCTCTAGAAAGAATTCAATGGTTAAATTTCAGTGGAGACACCACCCAGTAGAGAAGGCTACTTAGGAGTTTGAGAGCAAGATATGGGTCTAAATCCTCACCTCTTTGAGGATTTAGGTACATCCTAACCCTTTACCTTTGCATACAAAGGTTCTTTTTTGTGGTGAATATTGTAATGACCCTCTAGGTCATTTCAATGTATTTTCGTCATTTAGAGCTTTCCTATAGATTCCCCAAGACCATTTATGGCTTTCTGGAGCTGACAGTTTAATTATCAGCTAGTTTATTTGGTTTTTTAGAGTTAATTTCCAATTTTGAAGTCTTCGCTGGTAAAATTTAGCTATCGAATGAAAACTTCTATTTAACGATCTCGTATGCCAATTTTGACAGTACCATTAGCTCTTAAACAATGATTTTAGGCTAGATGGGACTTTTGATTCGTGTCCTTGGGGTTTCAAACTTATTTTGAGCTATTGGTCAAAATTTGATAAAAATAACCCTTGGGTTTGGGGCCTAATTTTCATCGAAATGACCTTGGATGAAAATTTTAGCTGCACCATTGATATCAGAATATCAAATTTGATGGGGAAACATAATTCCTTTGTGTTCATGGGATTCCATATAAATTTCATGTGGTCGGTGGAGACTTGGAATTTTTCAAGTCCTAGCTGATGCACCACTCACCTGGTGTATCCGGTAAAGTGACACTTGGATCGCTTTAGCATAGGCCGTTTAGGCGGTTAATCAGTCTCATAAGTGACCATTCTTACCAACAAGATTTCTAAAGTAGTTCCCAGTCCGCTTTAGCAAAAGGTACATCCTCAACGGGTATCGCTTAAGCAGTACTTAGTCGCTTTAGCAGTGACCGCTTAATCAGTAAAGTGGTCGCTTAAGCAGCACTTGGGAGGCATTAAATCCCCCACAAACCCATTTTTGTCCCTATTTTTTTGCAAGTTCAAGATCTTTGAACCCTAGAGAGTGAAAAATTAGGGGAACATTTATTAGGATATTTTAGAGTGTTTGAGAACTTGGATTACTCATTTTCTCACCGAAAACCTAGTAAGTTTACGTTTAATACTTGGTTAATTCTTTGATTTAATCCAAAATACCTAGAATATTGATGGGTTGATTTAGCTTCATTAGAGCTCAAATTTTACCCACTCTTAAGGGTAAATGATCTTTGAGAATAAGGGATGCATTGACGATTTTAATAGTACGATTCTGCAAGTGGGCTCCCCATATGATTTTTATGTGATTTTGGACTCGAAGCATAAAAAATGCAATATGGGTATTGTTGTTCTCATATTGATGAGTAGATTATCATTTTGATAACATGGCATCAAGCAAAAGCTTATCGAAAGGGAAAATCATTAATTTAGCGGACTTCTCCAGGATTTCTTCGGCATCCAAGTAGGCTAAGCTTACCCTTATTATAGATTGGGATAAATATATAGTATATTTATTATTATGTATTCGATGTGGGTTTTAAATTTGAACTAGGAGCAAGATTTAGCATGACTTCATTTATTTATCCGATTAAGGAACTACAAATTAGGCATAATTTGCTTAGCTACTCATTGTTTAGGTAAAATTGCTATCTTAGACTAAAATGTGACTTATTTAATATCTAATAGTGGAATTAGATACCTTACCTCTACTTCATAGTAGAAATTGTATTATAATAGATTTTGGGGTTAAAAGTGGGCCCCTCCAGCCTACCTCAGATCAAAACTACTATTAACTCCCTGTAGACTTAATAGACGTGTTGCATTAACTCAAAGTACATTCTTGATCACGAGGAGGTTTAGATACAAGATGATTTATTCAAGATTCGTACTTGAGAGATGGTATTAGTTTTGGTTTGAGTCCAGTGATTTATGATCTTAAGTCTAGTTTGATTTCAACATTATTCATGATATAAGTTTTGGTTCAAGTCAGGCAAATGGTGATATGACTTTCGATTCAAGTCCAACATAGAGAGGTTATTTATAAAAGTTATGGAACCAGTTTGAGTCTAGGATTTATGATATGGAAGAAACCTTGGTTATGATTTTGGGATGCGGCTAATTGGTATACTTTCGATTCTTACTTCTCTTTGTTGCACCCTCCGAGCTTATAAGGGCTCGTGTTGGGTTATTTAATTTATTGCACTTTCTATCTTTTAGGGGCAGTATTGCAGTGATAGCTATGTTTCCTTTAATGTTATTATGTTGATTATTAATTCACAGTATTATAGAGTTATTCCAAGTTTTCCCTCATACTTGACTTAGCTTATTTATCTCACTTTTTATTATATTTATATTATATTTTAGCTCAGTCAGCCGATGATACCTACTGAGTATCTGTGGATTTGGTACTCATACTATACTTTTTAAAATTTTTGGTGTAGCTCCGAGTACTAATTGCCACCGTTGACATTGCGATCATGTGAGCTAGAGTTCGGAGATAGCGCGAGCTCTCGGAGCTGGAGTTGACTTTTTCTCTATCTTCTGTATTTTTCTTAGTCTTTCCTTTTCAAAATTGATGTATATTTGACTATGATAGTACTCGTATTCTTTTTGGTCAGTGTCTCTTGTACTGAAACTACTGGGTCGTAAGATATTGTTATTCTCTTATTTATCTTCCGTTTATTATCATTCAATGATTTATTGCTTGTAAGCCTTTTACTTGCATATTTTCAACATTTGTGTCATTTTTTCACCAAATTAGCCCATTGTTTAAAGCTCTGGGCCACTGTTAGGCTTACTTACTGGTGGAATAAAGTATGTTTCATTATGACTTGGAAATCAGGTCGTGACAACATCTAATTACAAATCCAAATTAAAATGACAAAATATGTCTTTTATCCAAATAAATACATAAGTAAAATAGAATTAGATCTGAAACTCGCCCTGAACACTAGAACGATCCAGTTTATCGAATGACACCAATCAACAATACACTTTTAACATACATGTATGATACTTGTTCTGGGATCTGCACCAAAAGGGCACAGTAGGGGTAAGTACGATCCACGTATACTCTGTAAATATCATATACCATCTGAGTAAAACAAAAAATATGATTAGTAAAAAAACACTATGAGCATGTCACCTACAAGAAGAAAAGTCCCAAACAGTAGCTCACACTGTCTCCACTAATAGTTCTAATGTATATATACACAAAAATAGAAAAAACACAGATATGCACGAAAATATATTTAAAATAAGCATCATTCGAGAAACTAAAGAAACTATGAAGAATGTGTGTACAATAAAATACAATGCAATGTGGATGGGATGAATGGTGAAAGCCATCGCATAACTTTTTGTATACACACACTGAGCTCGCAGCTCCCATGTAGGACCCACGGGGGTTCTCAACCCATATACTATATCTTATAAATCAATATCAAATCACCTCTCTATCTCATATTAACAAAAAGGGTTTTCATTAAAGTCTCATTTTCTTTCAAAAATAGTCTCTCAATGATTCCAGTATCTCATGAATGTATATGTATGGAATAAGGATGTAATGCTCGCAATCAACTCAACCTGATAGTTCAATCTATACAAGACATCTTTAATATCA
>NW_025884230.1:4521-10925 GCF_002878395.1 Capsicum annuum
GAATGTATATGTATGGAATAAGGATGTAATGCTCGCAATCAACTCAATATGATAATTCAATCTATACAAGATATCATTAATATCATTATCTTGATATTGACTTGGGAAATTTTTGAATTTCATACAAAATAATTATTTCAAAACTGTTTAAAATTGAAGAAGCTCAAAATAATTTAGATAGTGAAAGGCAAAAATTAGGTGTCAACACTATTGTAGTCTTATTAAAAGTCATAAAGCCTTTTTAAATTCACCTAGTAATATTATTGTATCATTTACAAAAGCATTAATTTTGGTTAATAATATTTAATTAATCCATTTGTCTGCAATACATTACCTTATATGTTGTTGTAAAAGTTTCATTTATTAGTATGAAAATTTTAGTTATTTATTCAAAGTTGTAAAATATTCTGGTAAAAAGTAGAAATGTTTTCTTTCTTTATTTTTAATATAATTTTATACCTTCCTTTCATAATCTTTATTGTTGTTTTAAGTGAAATTAAAATTATGAAGTAACAATAAATATTTTTGGGACCTCAAAAAATTAAGGTCTAAAATAAACATTTTACTGGCCTCACCCTTCAAACTTTGACACCCTATAATCTAATCTATTGAGCCTTATGGTAATGAGCTTGTGCATTAACTAAACAATTTCCACTTATTTCAAGGTTGTCTCAGTATCCTTGCTAAAAAAGGTGGGTACTTAGATGCCAAGTTCAATGCTTTCTTTTAAGCATGATTTTCATGATAGGTTATGTAATACCTTGAACTTTCTTTAAGTCAAATCTAGTCTCCAAAAGAGTTAGTGATGAATTTATAAATGATTAATGTTTAAACAAGATAGAATTTCCCTAATTTCAAATTTTATCATGTGAAAAATAGAATTAACTTTCCAATGATATAAATTTTGTCCAATCTGGTATCGGAGTAAAAAGTTATAGATATTTTACAGAGGACTGTTGGAATTGCTCAGAAGCGATGGTCAGGACGATGGACCATCAAGATAGCGATGGACCATTACCTAAACCGTTGAAGGCAAGGTAGTAAGTCAATCTTCTGGCTAAGGTGCAACAAACAGGTTGATGGACTGTCGAGCTTACGACGGACCGTCCCCCAAAGTCGTCGATACTAAGGCAGTAGGTCCCAATTCTGGTCCAAGTACGATGGTCAGGCCAACGGACCATCGAGCCAGTGATGGACCATCGTACGAGCCATTGCAGATCCCGTTCAGCAATTTTAAGCCATTTTAAAAGGGTATTTGGGTCTTTTTCTACCCGTTTTATGTAACACCTCGGATTTTGGGCTAGAATAAAAATGGTCATTTCTACGCGTAGATGTTCCAAAATCCATAAATCCTATACAAATTTGGTATGTTAATCAATTATTTAGTAGGGGAACCTATTTGAGCATGAATTAAGATCATAGAGATCCCCTGACTCAAGGTCAAGTTGAAAGCTTTCCTATCGTTCGAGTGTTAGTGAGCATCAAAACTTGAGTCAACTTCAATCAACCATAACTCCTTGTAAGTGTCGAACTGGGTGGCTTACAATATATCAAATGAAATCTCTTCGAATTATATTTCCAACGATATCGGTTTCTCTTAAATCCAATATCGGACCAAAAAGTTATGCCCATTTTACTCCAGTATGTCAGCTTGGAAAACTGAGTGAGGACATTTCTGATAACTTATCATGTCTGTGATGACTTATCAACAAATGTCGTCACCCTTAGGCAGAAATCAATAAATTCCAGCCCCAAGTGATGATATTTGGCATGACTTATCACAAGTCTGACAGCTTATCACAAAATGTTGTCAGGCTTAGGCAGAAACCCATAAAATCCAATTCCCAAGTGATGACATTTGTGACGACTTATCAAAAGTCTGACGGCTTATCATAAATGTCGTCAGTCGAGATTTTCAGCAATTGGGAAGTGGTTTAGTAAGGATATTTTGGACTTTTTCTTCACCTCTCACAACCTAAATAATCAAAATCACGTACTTAATCATTATAAATCAGTTTAAACAACCCTTAATCCTCTTTATTCACAAGAACAATATTAGGGTTTCCTCTTAAGATCATCTTCCAAGAAATTCAAAACTCCATTACACCTTCTTCAAGATAAGCAAGAATCTAAGATTTTTAATCCAAGAAGTTCAAGAAAGTTCCCAAGAACATCAAATTAAGGTCATCCTCTTCAAGAAAGAAACCAATAGTTTAGCATCATAGCCCAAGAATCTTAAGAAAGCTTTAAAGATCATCTCCTAGGGTTTCAAGGTCAAGTTCTCTACATCAAATCAAGTCTATTAAGATATGTGGGTTTTGAACAAGAACACCCTTTCATTCTTGTTCCCAAAAGTTTTAGCTTTTCTTAAAGAATTTCGTATTTCCAAGATGAATTCATAATATTTTGTTATTTTTCAAGTTTATGAGATTATGAAATTGTTCAAGTCTTGAATTGCATGATTAACTTGATTAGTTATGATATAAATTGAGAGTTTATGATATAAATTGCACATTCCTATATTGATTTCATATTTTCAAGTATTCCCAAGACTTGTTGTTATGAGTTGAGCCTTGTTGTTGAATTAAGAGTTTTGAGAATGAGTTGTTGATGACTTTTAAAGAATTGCAAGAAGTATGTTCATATTTCAATTATTATGAGATCTTTAAATCTTTAATGATAAGTCTATCATGATTTCAATAAAGAAGTGAGTTTTGACCCTAAGTTAAGAAAGAAATCCACATTCTTGATTTTGAGATAAAGGGGATGCGTTTTGGCTCCCATTACATATTATTGAAATGTTTTAAGGTGAATTTTCTAAAGTTCTTAGATAAGTAAGGGAGTAGTATTTACAACCGATTTGGGCTTGATTTCAAGGTCTCATGCCCCAGAACTACGTCCCCCCATAAGTTTCTGATATACCCTAAGTGGGTTAAGATAGTGATCACTAAAGTTAAGGTTCTATCCAATGAAAAGGATAGAACAGCTCTCCCCAACGTGGATAAGACGTTGGAATCCATGTAGCTCACATGGTTTATGTGGGTTAGAAAAAACTCCCAAAGGTTTTCCCCACTCTTGAAGTAGTTTTATTGATTTAAAGTATTGATATAAAGAGTTTGCTATACAGAATGAGTTTTAGATTTCATCTAGCTGAAAAGTTTTAAGAGTTAGTGGAGAATACAGATTTTAAAAGCAAGTTAAATGACTCACCAGATTTATACATATTTCATTATTCATGATTTACGAGATTTATATTTCAGATATTATTCAAGCTATGTGAGTCATTAATGTCAGCATGCTTAATTTTATAAGCTATGGTGATATTAAGATATTGTTTACTTATTGCATTGTACCCCCATATTCTTAGTACATTCCCAAAGTGTTGATCCATATATACGTCTATGTGTTATATTGTCTCAGAATGTAGGTACAAGACTTAGTATGCACATTCAGATTCAGTCAGCTCGCAGCTTCCATTCAGCAGGTGATGAATCCTTTTATTTTAAGGGTTTGAGCCAGCTAGATAGTTTGTGTAGTTCTTTATTTTCCTATTTAAGTCGTATTGAGTTGAGATAGTTGGGAGTCATGAACTGGCTATATAAATTCAGTACTTGTAGAATCTTCATAGACAGTCAGTAGAAGTTGATATATTTAATTTCAGTTTTAATTTGTAAAGAAGAGTTGTAATCTTGTAAATTTAGTTTTGTATTGATCAGATTCAGAAAAGAGTTATTTTCCGCTAATTTGTACAGATTTATAGTTTTTATTCAGTTGCTTATGAGTTATACCAGTAGAAGAGTTAGCTTGGGGTCACTTATGACCCTAAGAACCGTGTGACTTCTCGGGACCTATTTCCGAGGCATTACATTTTTACCCCTAATTATACCAGACCATAGCCCATAACTTCATTATTTATTCACAACACTAAATTAGGGTTTCTCTCAAATATCAAACCCCAAGAACAAGAAACCCTAGGTGCTTAATCCCAAGTCAAGAATTCAAGATTTCCTCTACTAATCTTCAAGAAATTATCCACCCAGGTTCGTCAAGTGTTCATTCATGGATTTCTTTCAACTATGAAGCCCAAGAATCCAATTTTAAATTATAAATTATGATGTTTATGTTGTGAATTGATTATGATCATACTGATCTTTTGTATGATACCCAAGTTGGAATCATTAAATGTATTTTCATTAATTTATGATAGCACATGGATTGAAATCTACTAAATTGTGTTGATTTATGCAACCATGATGAAGTAATTTAATTTCCATGCCTAAGCTTATAGTTATGCATACAAGGTGTTTGATGAAATGACTAAGAGAATAGAAAATATGCCTTATAACTCAATTATGACCAAAATAATAAACCTGGGCTTTACCCTTATGTTCAAAATGACTTCCATGTTATTGTTATGCATTGTAATTGTTTGATGGATTGTTCACGAGATTAGTCTATGAAATTATGACATGTTTATATGCTTTCCTATTCATGTACCAAGCCATGATATCAAGGGCCTCATGAAATTCCCTAATGATTGTATTATGGATTGTTGATTATACTCGTGAGTCCAGGAAGTGTCATGTCTTGTTAGTTTCATGCTATTGAGTCCTGGGGATACTTGTACCTGATAATTTAGCTGTGTTCCTAGAGCTAGTGTCAATTTCATGATAACCTCAATCAAGCCATGATCAGGAGAATTCAGTTAGTTACATGACTCAGGAAAACTCAGTAAATTCAGTATCGGTCTAGTAATCTCAGTAATCTCAGTAATATCAGTAATCTCAGTTAGTTATTATATCTCAGTAATATTTCGTCAGTCAACGAAACTCAGTGAACTCAGTCCAGTTTGGTTTAGTTAATCATGTTCAGTATCTATTCAGATGGGAGTAGGATTCAACATCGAGTGAGCCCAAGGATAGGAACTCACCTGTTATTAGAGGGTGTGATTCTTAGAACTAATCCTTGCACTCCAGAATTATGTAGCTAGTGTAGGTTGAGACATCAAACCTTGAATTTGAGGGTAGATGAGGTGGCTTAACCTGTTATATGAGGGTTCCACCGTTCTCTTTAGAGTACCTATTAGGTGAGGGATCACTCACAGCTTGTTCTTACCAGTGGCATAGTATTGACACCCTTCCAATTAGGGTTACAGATTGGACCCCAACTCAGCTATAATAGCTTATTAGGGGAATTTTAGTTAAAGGACTACTTCCCATAGTTACAGTCTCAGACTCAGTCTCAATAAAAAAAATTAGATAGTTCTACAGAATTCAGAACTGTCAGATACAGTCACTCAGCTTAGTATAGAACTCAGCTAGTTCCATCAGAACCTAGACTGTCAGACACAGTCACTCAGTATCAGTTATATCATTTATAAAAATTCCATGTTATCAGTATTTAGACTCATTAGTGTTGTCACAATCTCATTTATAGTTATGTATTTATGCATGTATTCCTATATTCATGTTACTCAGTCAGTCAGTATGGTTCATGCATATGAACCCTTGCATTTAGCCTACGTCACTTGCATACCAGTACATTTAATCATACTGATACATACTTTTCTTTTGCATGCTTTTCTTTTGCGCTATGGTGTTTTATACCATAGGTTCGAAAGCACGAGCTCCAGAGCATCAGTAGAATTCCAGTTTCAGCAGTCACACTAGCAATGAGTCCTCATCATTTACGGATGTTATTATTTAATTATTTTATTCTTTCAATACTTAGTTTATTTCTGTAGTTGGAGTTAGTTAGGGACATATCCCATAAACTCCTTATTCAGTCAGTTTTAGAGGCTTTCAGACTATAGCATGTTCAGACAGTTTATTTTGGTTCATGTTTTGGTATTTATATAACGTACTCTCAGATAGTATTTTTTATCCATTTTGAAACTTTGGCATATTTTAGTCTATTATTTCTGCATTTTATATAATGTCATACAGTATACAGGTACAAATATCAGTCATGGATTAGCTTGTGGTCTTTCAGGGTCTTAAACATCGTGTAGCATTTTGGGTACCAGATTCTGGGCGTTACAGGTTATCATCATTATATTATCTCTAGCAAATACGATTTCCAAAGTGGCTATAATCGTTAGTGGAATAGTAGAAGTGAAAGTGGGCATGAAAGTTACTCCATTTGGAATGGAAGATGTTGTGACTAGTGAAGGGGGAATGATGATGTGATTATAGGCGCTAAAAATAACCTCAGTGTAAGTACCCACTGACTAGGGTGTATCCCCACTAACAACTATGTACACTGCCACACCTATATTGGTAAAAGATTCAAATCATCCTTCGATTTAGTGATGTCTGCTAATAATGTTTCTCTAACCTTGGAATCATGTTCTTCCAACAAAGGGAGACTAGATCTTTTGTACATCTGAGTGATTAGGCATGGAA